>NW_027316626.1:92500-117804 GCF_033978685.3 Nerophis lumbriciformis | reverse complement strand
AAAATTCACAAGGAGCCAGACAAGTGGAGCAAGCCCCACGAGATCCCTCCGGGGCGACCCATTGTGTCTGACTGCGGCAGCGAGACGTACAGAACGGCGGCGTTCATCGATCATTATCTGACGCCGCTGTCCGTTCTGCACGACAGCTACCTCAGGGATACCTATGATTTTATTGATAAAATCAAGAAGGTCTGCATTCCCCCAGATGCCATTTTGTTTACCATCGACATTGACAGCCTGTATACAAACATTGATATAAATGAGGGGATACAGGCTGTCAAAAATGTCTTCTACAGGTACCGCGACGTTAGCAGGCCCGAAAAGGAGCTCCTGCAGCTCCTCGACATTAATTTGAGGAGAAACGACTTTGAGTTTGACGGTCGTTTCTACCTCCAAATTAAGGGCACTGCTATGGGCAAGAAATTTGCACCGGCGTATGCCAACATTTTTATGGCAGAGTGGGAGACCTCTGCCTTGGCCGCCTGCCCAAAACGTCCTCTCCACTACTTCCGGTACCTGGATGACATCTGGGGTGTCTGGACCCATTCCAGTGAGGAGTTCAGCGTGTTCTTAAACACGCTGAACACTCACAATAAAAATATCACCATCAAGTCGACCACGAGCAACACATCGGTCGACTTTTTGGACACCACGACATTCAAGGGTCCCGACTTTGCCGACACGCAACACTTGGACATCAGGGTGTTCTTCAAGGAGACCGACACCCACGCGCTCCTCTTCAAAAGCAGCTTCCACCCCAAGCATACCTTCGCGGGGTTGGTGAAATCCCAATTGTTGAGGTTCCATCGTGTCTGCACCAGAAGGGAGGACTTCCTGACGGCCTCGAGGACCCTCTTTTCTGCCCTGAAGGGGAGGGGCTATTCCAGGTCCTTCCTCAGACGGCAGTTGAGGGTCTTCTTGGACCCGAAGGGGCCTCCCCCTGGGACCGACATGATCCCTCTCATCACCACCTACTCTCCCTCGGCCGTGCGGGTCGCCAAGAAGGTCAAAGACCACTTCCGGACCTTTGCGGAGAGTAGCGGGAGGCTGCCGGGGCGCTACGTGGTGCCGGCCTACCGTAAGAACCCCAACTTGAATGATCTGTTGGTCAGGGCCAGGGTCAGCTCACTGAGAGACCCGCCCTCCACTAGGAGGGACACCCTTGTCCGCCACTCACAATGGTTGGTGAACCCCCACAACCGCAAGGTTTTCCAGCCGTTGTGCCGTGGCGGCCGACACACCCGGAACTGTGTGTACGTGATTCGGTGCCAACGATGTGGCGATATGTACGTGGGCGAGACGGGCAATACCTTAGCTAGGAGATTCGCCCAACACAAGTACAACATCGTTAGGCATAAAAATACCAACACTCACCTGGTTCAGCATTTTCTCCGACACGGGTGGTCTTCCGTCCGGGCGACTGTTGTAGAGACGGATCCCAAATGGAGCCTCGCCCAACGCCACCGGGCGGAGCTCCTTTGGATCTCCAAATTGGGCACCAGACATCCAGGGGGCCTAAATGAGGTGTGAGTGTGAGCCCGTTGGATTGTGACGGACAGTGCACATTCCCGTTTTTCCCTTCTTTATTTTTCCCATACCCCCCACCCCCCCTCTTCCCTAACCCTAACCATTCCCTTCTCCTTACCTAAAACCTACCCCCAAACCTAACCAGCCAGTGCCTCCAATCCTCTTACGGCTCTCACTCTCCCTCGCTCGCCCTCCTGGACCTGCCAAAACAGACAGAAAACGCATTAAATATACTCACTTGGGGATGGGATACAATCGGAGCATCATATCCAGGGGAGGTAACAGGGAATATATACCTAAAACCTACCCCAACCCCAATCCTAAAACCTAACCCTAACCCTAACCCTAACCCTAACCCTAACCTCGGGTACGGTACACATACGTACATTCAGAGCATTACACTAAGGGGAGCCTACTGGGAATATCCTCTCCCAACTCTCTGTTTAATACTGAAGCCCTAGGTCACACATCCAGGGTACTTTCTGTATTATTTCTATTTGAATGTACTAGTGTTTGTCTATTATTATATATATATATATATATATATATATATATACATATATATTTATTATAATATATTATATAATATTTATACCATATTACCTTGTATTATATTATATATCATATAACAATAACAATGTCTATCATTTCATGTTATTGTTTTAGCAGACAGGATTTTGCAGTAGCATCCTGGGGCTTCAGAGGGTCACTGTTGTCTTCTTTTTACACTTGTGTTGTGGTCAAGACTTCTATTTTGAAGGCCAACTTGTGTTTGACGTGGACCCCACCCCTTCATTTAAATGTTATATTGCTATTAACACCTTTCTCCTGCAATACCTGTTTTCACTGCAAGGATAAAAGGTTGACTTTAGCCTACCTGCCGTGCTAACCTGCTAATACTCTACAAACGAGTCAGGCCTGATGAAGGTATCTTACCGAAACGTTGCCATCTGACTCGTTTCATGTAAATATACATTTTCTACCTTTTTCATATTTTTCTGACACATTGTAGTATTTTTCTTGTATTTGTTTACTTGCCGTGTCCAGTTGAAGGCCTGGTCGCGGCGCGACGCTTTCGTTCCACTAGTCGCTATTTTCTGTAAATAAACAGCCTATTTTTGATACTACATGTGCTATTTTTACTCACGAGATATTCCGGTGGCTCATTAGCGCGAGATACAGCATATTTTTGAACAAAAAAGCGTATCTCACCGTTTATGCAGCCAGCCATCAACCGGAAGTGATTATCTTGACCTCGGCGGAAGTCCCGCCTCCGAGCATTCCGTTCTCTCTTTTTCACAAAGGAAACGGATAAAGACAATTTATTTTTATAAAGCGAACAAACCTTTTTTCGCCAACCAGTTTTTTACATCATCCACACCAGCGACATATTAAAATAATTTTGCAATATGTCGGATGGGTTCGAATATGACTGGCTTCCGGTCAGGTCGGGGCGAAGACGCGCACGGCGACGTCAGGCTGCGCCTTCAGAGTGGCTCGCCCAGGATGATGAACGTTGTCATTATGACCAGGAGGAATATTTTTCTCAGTGGGATGAGCAGCGGCCCCAGAGGTCTTATGCGGATGTAGCACGGGGACGGCAGGATTCCTATCCGCGTCGCCCCTACCCGCAGACACGCCGCCATTTTAATGATCTACACTCAGAGGAGCGCCGCAGCGCCCCTCAGTGGAATTATAGGAGAAACACACGCCAAAATAGGAATTTTGTGCCTTCAAGACAGCACTCTCAGGAGTACTTTAGGCCACAATATTCCCCTCAAAGACGTCCCCGCTATCCTCCTCCCCCCAGGGGGACACGGAGGAAACGCCGGGATGCTTCCAGGAGGAATGGGCGCTCCCGTAATACTAGTAGAGACATGGACTCTAGGCCTCCCAGACATTATTCTCAGGACTATTTTTTACCTGAACATTGGCCTCAAAGACGTCCCCGCAATCCTCCCCGTCCCAAGAAGACACGCAAGAAGCGTCAGGACGCTTCTCGGAGGACTGCACCCCCTGACAACTCCCCAACGTCCATGGAGGGGAATTTAAAAGCACAGTGTTTTTATAATATTATCAAAATAACACATCATTTGAATAATGTTACAAAAGACACTCACCCCCAGTCCATAATAAAAATGGAAGAGACGCTTGCCACCATGATCAAACCAGCGGTCTCCAACCCTGACGTTGAGACGCTTATCAGGTGCAATGCCAGGACTTGGGCATTAACGACGGTTGAGGTTTTAAGAGACCATTATAAAAACACTCTACAAGTGGAATTGGACAAGATAACCAGTTTTATTGACGAGGTTTGGAGACCCGCTTTTCAGCTGGCCTCTACATGGGCCAAGAAACATCTGGGACGCAGACTGATGGGGGACACCCTCGGGAAGGCCGAGGCTCTGATCGTCGCGGCCTTCGCCGACCCCCCTGTCAACGCGGAGGTGGTACGCCCGGCCCAGTCCTTGCCGGTCCAGACCGCCACCCGGGTATCGGTGGGCACCCATACTGACCCTACGGGCCCTGACGGGGCTCCTGGGGTGGTACGGGCTAGCAGCCCTCCGGCTCGGGTCGTCGCCCGGGTCTCGGTGGCTACCAGCACCGACGCCGTGGCTCCAGATTGGTCTCCTGAGGTGGATCGGGAAGCAATCCCTCCAGCACGGGTTGCCCCGATCTTCCTTCCTCGTCGACCGGAACCACCCAAGGAGCAGAGGGTGACACAGCCCCGGGCCACGGACAGCGGGCCTGCCCAGGACACCCTCGGCGAGGCTCCGCCCACCCAGCTTATTCCTGCATCTCGCAGGAGGCTTCCTCTGGGATCACCTGCAAGACAAGACACACAGGAGACCCCCACTCAGACCGAGGACGACGATGACTCACCACGTGGGTCCACAAGCTCCGGGGCGGATCAAACCCAGGACACCCCCACCCATACAGAGGACGACGATGACTCACCAGGGGGACCCACGGCCTCCTCGCCTCTCCTGATCGACTTTCGGGATGAAGAACAGGAGCGGGGGCTTTCTTCGGTGATGTCCCCTCGTTACTCTTCCGCGACCCCCGACTGGTCCCCTCTCCAGCCTGAGACGGCAGATGAGACGGCACCACAGGGTGAATTTTCACCACGGGGGCCCACACTTTCCGGGGCTCCTATGGTGGACTATGAGGACTCACCCTTGCAGCGGACGCCTCCTCAGGAGACGCCCCCTCAGGAGATGCTTCCTCAGGAGTCCCCCGATTGGGCACATTTGTTCCCTGGGGCACTAAAAAGGAAGCCACACAAGAGGCCTTCCGTCCCAGATACTCCACAACACCTGTCTATTCCAGAATGTGTCGAGTTGGTAGAGGATACGGCTAGTGCCTCCCCCCGTAGACCCACTAGACACATGGTCTCGAGTAGGAGGATGATGGATTGGAAGTTGTCGGCCAACAAGAAATTCTTGGTGATCGGCGACTCCAATCTGTCCCACCTACCACCTTTTTACGTCGACGACCTTCAGATCGACAGTTACCCGGGCGCCAGTTTTAGACACGCGGAGGCCATCCTACGCAAGACCGTAATTGCTGCACCGGTTGAAGTGTTGGTTCTAGCCTTTGGGATCAACCATCGTGAGCAGAAAGTTAAGGAGACCGCTATTAAGCAGCTCCAAGGGGCACTCAGGATGGCCGTGGCTACCTTCCCACGGGCCCGAGTGCTAATCCCCCTGATTAACTATTCGGCCGCTTTGCCCGTTGAGCAGAAAAACAACCTCGGGCGGCTGAATAGTTTAATCAGCAACAATTATGCTCACATCCCGGCTCTCGACAGCCGGGACTTTGAGACCCAACCCGACCTGGTCCACTGGACTCGGGACACGGCCAAGTTGATGCTCAAGCACTGGCTTGACTTTTTAAACTTGGCATCCCCATAATCCCGATCGCTCGGGGGGGTAATAAGAACGTGATAAATTTGGCCCATAATTTCACGCCAACCCCCTTACAAATCTCCCTCCTCAATAAGGGCCTCAACTTCATTCCTTCCACTAATCTCAGTAGCGACTGGCATCATCAACTTCAATTTGACCTCCAGCGCTACCACAGACGTGTCAAACTTGAGGTATACTATGAGAAACAAGATTCTCTCGGACCTACACCGTTCACAGCCCGTTCCGGCTGGGAGCCCTCACCTGGACTTATGCCTCCGGAATTCCAGGCTATGGTCCGGTCCGACGGGCTCTCCATGTCCGGTTCGGGTTGCGCACCTGCGGTCGCTCCCAATTTGACACGCGGAGAAGTCGAGGCCCTTCATAGTCTAAAAACAAACAAACATATTGTGATCAAACCAGCCGACAAGGGGAGTGCTGTTGTCATTTTTGACAGATCGCAATACATATGGGAGGGTTCTCGGCAGTTGAGTGACATGACGTATTATAAACCACTGCCGGAACCTATTTATCCGCAAACTATTCCCATGGTAGAAAAGATTCTGGATAATCTTCTACTTAAAAAATTTATCAATTTTAAACAACATAGGTATCTCATGGGGGAGCCGGATCCTCGCCCCCGCAGGTTCTACATGCTCCCTAAAATTCACAAGGAGCCAGACAAGTGGAGCAAGCCCCACGAGATCCCTCCGGGGCGACCCATTGTGTCTGACTGCGGCAGCGAGACGTACAGAACGGCGGCGTTCATCGATCATTATCTGACGCCGCTGTCCGTTCTGCACGACAGCTACCTCAGGGATACCTATGATTTTATTGATAAAATCAAGAAGGTCTGCATTCCCCCAGATGCCATTTTGTTTACCATCGACATTGACAGCCTGTATACAAACATTGATATAAATGAGGGGATACAGGCTGTCAAAAATGTCTTCTACAGGTACCGCGACGTTAGCAGGCCCGAAAAGGAGCTCCTGCAGCTCCTCGACATTAATTTGAGGAGAAACGACTTTGAGTTTGACGGTCGTTTCTACCTCCAAATTAAGGGCACTGCTATGGGCAAGAAATTTGCACCGGCGTATGCCAACATTTTTATGGCAGAGTGGGAGACCTCTGCCTTGGCCGCCTGCCCAAAACGTCCTCTCCACTACTTCCGGTACCTGGATGACATCTGGGGTGTCTGGACCCATTCCAGTGAGGAGTTCAGCGTGTTCTTAAACACGCTGAACACTCACAATAAAAATATCACCATCAAGTCGACCACGAGCAACACATCGGTCGACTTTTTGGACACCACGACATTCAAGGGTCCCGACTTTGCCGACACGCAACACTTGGACATCAGGGTGTTCTTCAAGGAGACCGACACCCACGCGCTCCTCTTCAAAAGCAGCTTCCACCCCAAGCATACCTTCGCGGGGTTGGTGAAATCCCAATTGTTGAGGTTCCATCGTGTCTGCACCAGAAGGGAGGACTTCCTGACGGCCTCGAGGACCCTCTTTTCTGCCCTGAAGGGGAGGGGCTATTCCAGGTCCTTCCTCAGACGGCAGTTGAGGGTCTTCTTGGACCCGAAGGGGCCTCCCCCTGGGACCGACATGATCCCTCTCATCACCACCTACTCTCCCTCGGCCGTGCGGGTCGCCAAGAAGGTCAAAGACCACTTCCGGACCTTTGCGGAGAGTAGCGGGAGGCTGCCGGGGCGCTACGTGGTGCCGGCCTACCGTAAGAACCCCAACTTGAATGATCTGTTGGTCAGGGCCAGGGTCAGCTCACTGAGAGACCCGCCCTCCACTAGGAGGGACACCCTTGTCCGCCACTCACAATGGTTGGTGAACCCCCACAACCGCAAGGTTTTCCAGCCGTTGTGCCGTGGCGGCCGACACACCCGGAACTGTGTGTACGTGATTCGGTGCCAACGATGTGGCGATATGTACGTGGGCGAGACGGGCAATACCTTAGCTAGGAGATTCGCCCAACACAAGTACAACATCGTTAGGCATAAAAATACCAACACTCACCTGGTTCAGCATTTTCTCCGACACGGGTGGTCTTCCGTCCGGGCGACTGTTGTAGAGACGGATCCCAAATGGAGCCTCGCCCAACGCCACCGGGCGGAGCTCCTTTGGATCTCCAAATTGGGCACCAGACATCCAGGGGGCCTAAATGAGGTGTGAGTGTGAGCCCGTTGGATTGTGACGGACAGTGCACATTCCCGTTTTTCCCTTCTTTATTTTTCCCATACCCCCCACCCCCCCTCTTCCCTAACCCTAACCATTCCCTTCTCCTTACCTAAAACCTACCCCCAAACCTAACCAGCCAGTGCCTCCAATCCTCTTACGGCTCTCACTCTCCCTCGCTCGCCCTCCTGGACCTGCCAAAACAGACAGAAAACGCATTAAATATACTCACTTGGGGATGGGATACAATCGGAGCATCATATCCAGGGGAGGTAACAGGGAATATATACCTAAAACCTACCCCAACCCCAATCCTAAAACCTAACCCTAACCCTAACCCTAACCCTAACCCTAACCTCGGGTACGGTACACATACGTACATTCAGAGCATTACACTAAGGGGAGCCTACTGGGAATATCCTCTCCCAACTCTCTGTTTAATACTGAAGCCCTAGGTCACACATCCAGGGTACTTTCTGTATTATTTCTATTTGAATGTACTAGTGTTTGTCTATTATTATATATATATATATATATATATATATATATACATATATATTTATTATAATATATTATATAATATTTATACCATATTACCTTGTATTATATTATATATCATATAACAATAACAATGTCTATCATTTCATGTTATTGTTTTAGCAGACAGGATTTTGCAGTAGCATCCTGGGGCTTCAGAGGGTCACTGTTGTCTTCTTTTTACACTTGTGTTGTGGTCAAGACTTCTATTTTGAAGGCCAACTTGTGTTTGACGTGGACCCCACCCCTTCATTTAAATGTTATATTGCTATTAACACCTTTCTCCTGCAATACCTGTTTTCACTGCAAGGATAAAAGGTTGACTTTAGCCTACCTGCCGTGCTAACCTGCTAATACTCTACAAACGAGTCAGGCCTGATGAAGGTATCTTACCGAAACGTTGCCATCTGACTCGTTTCATGTAAATATACATTTTCTACCTTTTTCATATTTTTCTGACACATTGTAGTATTTTTCTTGTATTTGTTTACTTGCCGTGTCCAGTTGAAGGCCTGGTCGCGGCGCGACGCTTTCGTTCCACTAGTCGCTATTTTCTGTAAATAAACAGCCTATTTTTGATACTACATGTGCTATTTTTACTCACGAGATATTCCGGTGGCTCATTAGCGCGAGATACAGCATATTTTTGAACAAAAAAGCGTATCTCACCGTTTATGCAGCCAGCCATCAACCGGAAGTGATTATCTTGACCTCGGCGGAAGTCCCGCCTCCGAGCATTCCGTTCTCTCTTTTTCACAAAGGAAACGGATAAAGACAATTTATTTTTATAAAGCGAACAAACCTTTTTTCGCCAACCAGTTTTTTACATCATCCACACCAGCGACATATTAAAATAATTTTGCAATATGTCGGATGGGTTCGAATATGACTGGCTTCCGGTCAGGTCGGGGCGAAGACGCGCACGGCGACGTCAGGCTGCGCCTTCAGAGTGGCTCGCCCAGGATGATGAACGTTGTCATTATGACCAGGAGGAATATTTTTCTCAGTGGGATGAGCAGCGGCCCCAGAGGTCTTATGCGGATGTAGCACGGGGACGGCAGGATTCCTATCCGCGTCGCCCCTACCCGCAGACACGCCGCCATTTTAATGATCTACACTCAGAGGAGCGCCGCAGCGCCCCTCAGTGGAATTATAGGAGAAACACACGCCAAAATAGGAATTTTGTGCCTTCAAGACAGCACTCTCAGGAGTACTTTAGGCCACAATATTCCCCTCAAAGACGTCCCCGCTATCCTCCTCCCCCCAGGGGGACACGGAGGAAACGCCGGGATGCTTCCAGGAGGAATGGGCGCTCCCGTAATACTAGTAGAGACATGGACTCTAGGCCTCCCAGACATTATTCTCAGGACTATTTTTTACCTGAACATTGGCCTCAAAGACGTCCCCGCAATCCTCCCCGTCCCAAGAAGACACGCAAGAAGCGTCAGGACGCTTCTCGGAGGACTGCACCCCCTGACAACTCCCCAACGTCCATGGAGGGGAATTTAAAAGCACAGTGTTTTTATAATATTATCAAAATAACACATCATTTGAATAATGTTACAAAAGACACTCACCCCCAGTCCATAATAAAAATGGAAGAGACGCTTGCCACCATGATCAAACCAGCGGTCTCCAACCCTGACGTTGAGACGCTTATCAGGTGCAATGCCAGGACTTGGGCATTAACGACGGTTGAGGTTTTAAGAGACCATTATAAAAACACTCTACAAGTGGAATTGGACAAGATAACCAGTTTTATTGACGAGGTTTGGAGACCCGCTTTTCAGCTGGCCTCTACATGGGCCAAGAAACATCTGGGACGCAGACTGATGGGGGACACCCTCGGGAAGGCCGAGGCTCTGATCGTCGCGGCCTTCGCCGACCCCCCTGTCAACGCGGAGGTGGTACGCCCGGCCCAGTCCTTGCCGGTCCAGACCGCCACCCGGGTATCGGTGGGCACCCATACTGACCCTACGGGCCCTGACGGGGCTCCTGGGGTGGTACGGGCTAGCAGCCCTCCGGCTCGGGTCGTCGCCCGGGTCTCGGTGGCTACCAGCACCGACGCCGTGGCTCCAGATTGGTCTCCTGAGGTGGATCGGGAAGCAATCCCTCCAGCACGGGTTGCCCCGATCTTCCTTCCTCGTCGACCGGAACCACCCAAGGAGCAGAGGGTGACACAGCCCCGGGCCACGGACAGCGGGCCTGCCCAGGACACCCTCGGCGAGGCTCCGCCCACCCAGCTTATTCCTGCATCTCGCAGGAGGCTTCCTCTGGGATCACCTGCAAGACAAGACACACAGGAGACCCCCACTCAGACCGAGGACGACGATGACTCACCACGTGGGTCCACAAGCTCCGGGGCGGATCAAACCCAGGACACCCCCACCCATACAGAGGACGACGATGACTCACCAGGGGGACCCACGGCCTCCTCGCCTCTCCTGATCGACTTTCGGGATGAAGAACAGGAGCGGGGGCTTTCTTCGGTGATGTCCCCTCGTTACTCTTCCGCGACCCCCGACTGGTCCCCTCTCCAGCCTGAGACGGCAGATGAGACGGCACCACAGGGTGAATTTTCACCACGGGGGCCCACACTTTCCGGGGCTCCTATGGTGGACTATGAGGACTCACCCTTGCAGCGGACGCCTCCTCAGGAGACGCCCCCTCAGGAGATGCTTCCTCAGGAGTCCCCCGATTGGGCACATTTGTTCCCTGGGGCACTAAAAAGGAAGCCACACAAGAGGCCTTCCGTCCCAGATACTCCACAACACCTGTCTATTCCAGAATGTGTCGAGTTGGTAGAGGATACGGCTAGTGCCTCCCCCCGTAGACCCACTAGACACATGGTCTCGAGTAGGAGGATGATGGATTGGAAGTTGTCGGCCAACAAGAAATTCTTGGTGATCGGCGACTCCAATCTGTCCCACCTACCACCTTTTTACGTCGACGACCTTCAGATCGACAGTTACCCGGGCGCCAGTTTTAGACACGCGGAGGCCATCCTACGCAAGACCGTAATTGCTGCACCGGTTGAAGTGTTGGTTCTAGCCTTTGGGATCAACCATCGTGAGCAGAAAGTTAAGGAGACCGCTATTAAGCAGCTCCAAGGGGCACTCAGGATGGCCGTGGCTACCTTCCCACGGGCCCGAGTGCTAATCCCCCTGATTAACTATTCGGCCGCTTTGCCCGTTGAGCAGAAAAACAACCTCGGGCGGCTGAATAGTTTAATCAGCAACAATTATGCTCACATCCCGGCTCTCGACAGCCGGGACTTTGAGACCCAACCCGACCTGGTCCACTGGACTCGGGACACGGCCAAGTTGATGCTCAAGCACTGGCTTGACTTTTTAAACTTGGCATCCCCATAATCCCGATCGCTCGGGGGGGTAATAAGAACGTGATAAATTTGGCCCATAATTTCACGCCAACCCCCTTACAAATCTCCCTCCTCAATAAGGGCCTCAACTTCATTCCTTCCACTAATCTCAGTAGCGACTGGCATCATCAACTTCAATTTGACCTCCAGCGCTACCACAGACGTGTCAAACTTGAGGTATACTATGAGAAACAAGATTCTCTCGGACCTACACCGTTCACAGCCCGTTCCGGCTGGGAGCCCTCACCTGGACTTATGCCTCCGGAATTCCAGGCTATGGTCCGGTCCGACGGGCTCTCCATGTCCGGTTCGGGTTGCGCACCTGCGGTCGCTCCCAATTTGACACGCGGAGAAGTCGAGGCCCTTCATAGTCTAAAAACAAACAAACATATTGTGATCAAACCAGCCGACAAGGGGAGTGCTGTTGTCATTTTTGACAGATCGCAATACATATGGGAGGGTTCTCGGCAGTTGAGTGACATGACGTATTATAAACCACTGCCGGAACCTATTTATCCGCAAACTATTCCCATGGTAGAAAAGATTCTGGATAATCTTCTACTTAAAAAATTTATCAATTTTAAACAACATAGGTATCTCATGGGGGAGCCGGATCCTCGCCCCCGCAGGTTCTACATGCTCCCTAAAATTCACAAGGAGCCAGACAAGTGGAGCAAGCCCCACGAGATCCCTCCGGGGCGACCCATTGTGTCTGACTGCGGCAGCGAGACGTACAGAACGGCGGCGTTCATCGATCATTATCTGACGCCGCTGTCCGTTCTGCACGACAGCTACCTCAGGGATACCTATGATTTTATTGATAAAATCAAGAAGGTCTGCATTCCCCCAGATGCCATTTTGTTTACCATCGACATTGACAGCCTGTATACAAACATTGATATAAATGAGGGGATACAGGCTGTCAAAAATGTCTTCTACAGGTACCGCGACGTTAGCAGGCCCGAAAAGGAGCTCCTGCAGCTCCTCGACATTAATTTGAGGAGAAACGACTTTGAGTTTGACGGTCGTTTCTACCTCCAAATTAAGGGCACTGCTATGGGCAAGAAATTTGCACCGGCGTATGCCAACATTTTTATGGCAGAGTGGGAGACCTCTGCCTTGGCCGCCTGCCCAAAACGTCCTCTCCACTACTTCCGGTACCTGGATGACATCTGGGGTGTCTGGACCCATTCCAGTGAGGAGTTCAGCGTGTTCTTAAACACGCTGAACACTCACAATAAAAATATCACCATCAAGTCGACCACGAGCAACACATCGGTCGACTTTTTGGACACCACGACATTCAAGGGTCCCGACTTTGCCGACACGCAACACTTGGACATCAGGGTGTTCTTCAAGGAGACCGACACCCACGCGCTCCTCTTCAAAAGCAGCTTCCACCCCAAGCATACCTTCGCGGGGTTGGTGAAATCCCAATTGTTGAGGTTCCATCGTGTCTGCACCAGAAGGGAGGACTTCCTGACGGCCTCGAGGACCCTCTTTTCTGCCCTGAAGGGGAGGGGCTATTCCAGGTCCTTCCTCAGACGGCAGTTGAGGGTCTTCTTGGACCCGAAGGGGCCTCCCCCTGGGACCGACATGATCCCTCTCATCACCACCTACTCTCCCTCGGCCGTGCGGGTCGCCAAGAAGGTCAAAGACCACTTCCGGACCTTTGCGGAGAGTAGCGGGAGGCTGCCGGGGCGCTACGTGGTGCCGGCCTACCGTAAGAACCCCAACTTGAATGATCTGTTGGTCAGGGCCAGGGTCAGCTCACTGAGAGACCCGCCCTCCACTAGGAGGGACACCCTTGTCCGCCACTCACAATGGTTGGTGAACCCCCACAACCGCAAGGTTTTCCAGCCGTTGTGCCGTGGCGGCCGACACACCCGGAACTGTGTGTACGTGATTCGGTGCCAACGATGTGGCGATATGTACGTGGGCGAGACGGGCAATACCTTAGCTAGGAGATTCGCCCAACACAAGTACAACATCGTTAGGCATAAAAATACCAACACTCACCTGGTTCAGCATTTTCTCCGACACGGGTGGTCTTCCGTCCGGGCGACTGTTGTAGAGACGGATCCCAAATGGAGCCTCGCCCAACGCCACCGGGCGGAGCTCCTTTGGATCTCCAAATTGGGCACCAGACATCCAGGGGGCCTAAATGAGGTGTGAGTGTGAGCCCGTTGGATTGTGACGGACAGTGCACATTCCCGTTTTTCCCTTCTTTATTTTTCCCATACCCCCCACCCCCCCTCTTCCCTAACCCTAACCATTCCCTTCTCCTTACCTAAAACCTACCCCCAAACCTAACCAGCCAGTGCCTCCAATCCTCTTACGGCTCTCACTCTCCCTCGCTCGCCCTCCTGGACCTGCCAAAACAGACAGAAAACGCATTAAATATACTCACTTGGGGATGGGATACAATCGGAGCATCATATCCAGGGGAGGTAACAGGGAATATATACCTAAAACCTACCCCAACCCCAATCCTAAAACCTAACCCTAACCCTAACCCTAACCCTAACCCTAACCTCGGGTACGGTACACATACGTACATTCAGAGCATTACACTAAGGGGAGCCTACTGGGAATATCCTCTCCCAACTCTCTGTTTAATACTGAAGCCCTAGGTCACACATCCAGGGTACTTTCTGTATTATTTCTATTTGAATGTACTAGTGTTTGTCTATTATTATATATATATATATATATATATATATATATACATATATATTTATTATAATATATTATATAATATTTATACCATATTACCTTGTATTATATTATATATCATATAACAATAACAATGTCTATCATTTCATGTTATTGTTTTAGCAGACAGGATTTTGCAGTAGCATCCTGGGGCTTCAGAGGGTCACTGTTGTCTTCTTTTTACACTTGTGTTGTGGTCAAGACTTCTATTTTGAAGGCCAACTTGTGTTTGACGTGGACCCCACCCCTTCATTTAAATGTTATATTGCTATTAACACCTTTCTCCTGCAATACCTGTTTTCACTGCAAGGATAAAAGGTTGACTTTAGCCTACCTGCCGTGCTAACCTGCTAATACTCTACAAACGAGTCAGGCCTGATGAAGGTATCTTACCGAAACGTTGCCATCTGACTCGTTTCATGTAAATATACATTTTCTACCTTTTTCATATTTTTCTGACACATTGTAGTATTTTTCTTGTATTTGTTTACTTGCCGTGTCCAGTTGAAGGCCTGGTCGCGGCGCGACGCTTTCGTTCCACTAGTCGCTATTTTCTGTAAATAAACAGCCTATTTTTGATACTACATGTGCTATTTTTACTCACGAGATATTCCGGTGGCTCATTAGCGCGAGATACAGCATATTTTTGAACAAAAAAGCGTATCTCACCGTTTATGCAGCCAGCCATCAACCGGAAGTGATTATCTTGACCTCGGCGGAAGTCCCGCCTCCGAGCATTCCGTTCTCTCTTTTTCACAAAGGAAACGGATAAAGACAATTTATTTTTATAAAGCGAACAAACCTTTTTTCGCCAACCAGTTTTTTACATCATCCACACCAGCGACATATTAAAATAATTTTGCAATATGTCGGATGGGTTCGAATATGACTGGCTTCCGGTCAGGTCGGGGCGAAGACGCGCACGGCGACGTCAGGCTGCGCCTTCAGAGTGGCTCGCCCAGGATGATGAACGTTGTCATTATGACCAGGAGGAATATTTTTCTCAGTGGGATGAGCAGCGGCCCCAGAGGTCTTATGCGGATGTAGCACGGGGACGGCAGGATTCCTATCCGCGTCGCCCCTACCCGCAGACACGCCGCCATTTTAATGATCTACACTCAGAGGAGCGCCGCAGCGCCCCTCAGTGGAATTATAGGAGAAACACACGCCAAAATAGGAATTTTGTGCCTTCAAGACAGCACTCTCAGGAGTACTTTAGGCCACAATATTCCCCTCAAAGACGTCCCCGCTATCCTCCTCCCCCCAGGGGGACACGGAGGAAACGCCGGGATGCTTCCAGGAGGAATGGGCGCTCCCGTAATACTAGTAGAGACATGGACTCTAGGCCTCCCAGACATTATTCTCAGGACTATTTTTTACCTGAACATTGGCCTCAAAGACGTCCCCGCAATCCTCCCCGTCCCAAGAAGACACGCAAGAAGCGTCAGGACGCTTCTCGGAGGACTGCACCCCCTGACAACTCCCCAACGTCCATGGAGGGGAATTTAAAAGCACAGTGTTTTTATAATATTATCAAAATAACACATCATTTGAATAATGTTACAAAAGACACTCACCCCCAGTCCATAATAAAAATGGAAGAGACGCTTGCCACCATGATCAAACCAGCGGTCTCCAACCCTGACGTTGAGACGCTTATCAGGTGCAATGCCAGGACTTGGGCATTAACGACGGTTGAGGTTTTAAGAGACCATTATAAAAACACTCTACAAGTGGAATTGGACAAGATAACCAGTTTTATTGACGAGGTTTGGAGACCCGCTTTTCAGCTGGCCTCTACATGGGCCAAGAAACATCTGGGACGCAGACTGATGGGGGACACCCTCGGGAAGGCCGAGGCTCTGATCGTCGCGGCCTTCGCCGACCCCCCTGTCAACGCGGAGGTGGTACGCCCGGCCCAGTCCTTGCCGGTCCAGACCGCCACCCGGGTATCGGTGGGCACCCATACTGACCCTACGGGCCCTGACGGGGCTCCTGGGGTGGTACGGGCTAGCAGCCCTCCGGCTCGGGTCGTCGCCCGGGTCTCGGTGGCTACCAGCACCGACGCCGTGGCTCCAGATTGGTCTCCTGAGGTGGATCGGGAAGCAATCCCTCCAGCACGGGTTGCCCCGATCTTCCTTCCTCGTCGACCGGAACCACCCAAGGAGCAGAGGGTGACACAGCCCCGGGCCACGGACAGCGGGCCTGCCCAGGACACCCTCGGCGAGGCTCCGCCCACCCAGCTTATTCCTGCATCTCGCAGGAGGCTTCCTCTGGGATCACCTGCAAGACAAGACACACAGGAGACCCCCACTCAGACCGAGGACGACGATGACTCACCACGTGGGTCCACAAGCTCCGGGGCGGATCAAACCCAGGACACCCCCACCCATACAGAGGACGACGATGACTCACCAGGGGGACCCACGGCCTCCTCGCCTCTCCTGATCGACTTTCGGGATGAAGAACAGGAGCGGGGGCTTTCTTCGGTGATGTCCCCTCGTTACTCTTCCGCGACCCCCGACTGGTCCCCTCTCCAGCCTGAGACGGCAGATGAGACGGCACCACAGGGTGAATTTTCACCACGGGGGCCCACACTTTCCGGGGCTCCTATGGTGGACTATGAGGACTCACCCTTGCAGCGGACGCCTCCTCAGGAGACGCCCCCTCAGGAGATGCTTCCTCAGGAGTCCCCCGATTGGGCACATTTGTTCCCTGGGGCACTAAAAAGGAAGCCACACAAGAGGCCTTCCGTCCCAGATACTCCACAACACCTGTCTATTCCAGAATGTGTCGAGTTGGTAGAGGATACGGCTAGTGCCTCCCCCCGTAGACCCACTAGACACATGGTCTCGAGTAGGAGGATGATGGATTGGAAGTTGTCGGCCAACAAGAAATTCTTGGTGATCGGCGACTCCAATCTGTCCCACCTACCACCTTTTTACGTCGACGACCTTCAGATCGACAGTTACCCGGGCGCCAGTTTTAGACACGCGGAGGCCATCCTACGCAAGACCGTAATTGCTGCACCGGTTGAAGTGTTGGTTCTAGCCTTTGGGATCAACCATCGTGAGCAGAAAGTTAAGGAGACCGCTATTAAGCAGCTCCAAGGGGCACTCAGGATGGCCGTGGCTACCTTCCCACGGGCCCGAGTGCTAATCCCCCTGATTAACTATTCGGCCGCTTTGCCCGTTGAGCAGAAAAACAACCTCGGGCGGCTGAATAGTTTAATCAGCAACAATTATGCTCACATCCCGGCTCTCGACAGCCGGGACTTTGAGACCCAACCCGACCTGGTCCACTGGACTCGGGACACGGCCAAGTTGATGCTCAAGCACTGGCTTGACTTTTTAAACTTGGCATCCCCATAATCCCGATCGCTCGGGGGGGTAATAAGAACGTGATAAATTTGGCCCATAATTTCACGCCAACCCCCTTACAAATCTCCCTCCTCAATAAGGGCCTCAACTTCATTCCTTCCACTAATCTCAGTAGCGACTGGCATCATCAACTTCAATTTGACCTCCAGCGCTACCACAGACGTGTCAAACTTGAGGTATACTATGAGAAACAAGATTCTCTCGGACCTACACCGTTCACAGCCCGTTCCGGCTGGGAGCCCTCACCTGGACTTATGCCTCCGGAATTCCAGGCTATGGTCCGGTCCGACGGGCTCTCCATGTCCGGTTCGGGTTGCGCACCTGCGGTCGCTCCCAATTTGACACGCGGAGAAGTCGAGGCCCTTCATAGTCTAAAAACAAACAAACATATTGTGATCAAACCAGCCGACAAGGGGAGTGCTGTTGTCATTTTTGACAGATCGCAATACATATGGGAGGGTTCTCGGCAGTTGAGTGACATGACGTATTATAAACCACTGCCGGAACCTATTTATCCGCAAACTATTCCCATGGTAGAAAAGATTCTGGATAATCTTCTACTTAAAAAATTTATCAATTTTAAACAACATAGGTATCTCATGGGGGAGCCGGATCCTCGCCCCCGCAGGTTCTACATGCTCCCTAAAATTCACAAGGAGCCAGACAAGTGGAGCAAGCCCCACGAGATCCCTCCGGGGCGACCCATTGTGTCTGACTGCGGCAGCGAGACGTACAGAACGGCGGCGTTCATCGATCATTATCTGACGCCGCTGTCCGTTCTGCACGACAGCTACCTCAGGGATACCTATGATTTTATTGATAAAATCAAGAAGGTCTGCATTCCCCCAGATGCCATTTTGTTTACCATCGACATTGACAGCCTGTATACAAACATTGATATAAATGAGGGGATACAGGCTGTCAAAAATGTCTTCTACAGGTACCGCGACGTTAGCAGGCCCGAAAAGGAGCTCCTGCAGCTCCTCGACATTAATTTGAGGAGAAACGACTTTGAGTTTGACGGTCGTTTCTACCTCCAAATTAAGGGCACTGCTATGGGCAAGAAATTTGCACCGGCGTATGCCAACATTTTTATGGCAGAGTGGGAGACCTCTGCCTTGGCCGCCTGCCCAAAACGTCCTCTCCACTACTTCCGGTACCTGGATGACATCTGGGGTGTCTGGACCCATTCCAGTGAGGAGTTCAGCGTGTTCTTAAACACGCTGAACACTCACAATAAAAATATCACCATCAAGTCGACCACGAGCAACACATCGGTCGACTTTTTGGACACCACGACATTCAAGGGTCCCGACTTTGCCGACACGCAACACTTGGACATCAGGGTGTTCTTCAAGGAGACCGACACCCACGCGCTCCTCTTCAAAAGCAGCTTCCACCCCAAGCATACCTTCGCGGGGTTGGTGAAATCCCAATTGTTGAGGTTCCATCGTGTCTGCACCAGAAGGGAGGACTTCCTGACGGCCTCGAGGACCCTCTTTTCTGCCCTGAAGGGGAGGGGCTATTCCAGGTCCTTCCTCAGACGGCAGTTGAGGGTCTTCTTGGACCCGAAGGGGCCTCCCCCTGGGACCGACATGATCCCTCTCATCACCACCTACTCTCCCTCGGCCGTGCGGGTCGCCAAGAAGGTCAAAGACCACTTCCGGACCTTTGCGGAGAGTAGCGGGAGGCTGCCGGGGCGCTACGTGGTGCCGGCCTACCGTAAGAACCCCAACTTGAATGATCTGTTGGTCAGGGCCAGGGTCAGCTCACTGAGAGACCCGCCCTCCACTAGGAGGGACACCCTTGTCCGCCACTCACAATGGTTGGTGAACCCCCACAACCGCAAGGTTTTCCAGCCGTTGTGCCGTGGCGGCCGACACACCCGGAACTGTGTGTACGTGATTCGGTGCCAACGATGTGGCGATATGTACGTGGGCGAGACGGGCAATACCTTAGCTAGGAGATTCGCCCAACACAAGTACAACATCGTTAGGCATAAAAATACCAACACTCACCTGGTTCAGCATTTTCTCCGACACGGGTGGTCTTCCGTCCGGGCGACTGTTGTAGAGACGGATCCCAAATGGAGCCTCGCCCAACGCCACCGGGCGGAGCTCCTTTGGATCTCCAAATTGGGCACCAGACATCCAGGGGGCCTAAATGAGGTGTGAGTGTGAGCCCGTTGGATTGTGACGGACAGTGCACATTCCCGTTTTTCCCTTCTTTATTTTTCCCATACCCCCCACCCCCCCTCTTCCCTAACCCTAACCATTCCCTTCTCCTTACCTAAAACCTACCCCCAAACCTAACCCTAACCCTAACCCTAACCCTAACCCTAACCCTAACCCTAACCCTAACCCTAACCCTAACCCTAACCCTAACCCTAACCCCCTAACCCTAACCCTAACCCTAACCCTAACCCTAACCCTAACCCTAACCCTAACCCTAACCCTAACCCTAACCCTAACCCTAACCCTAACCCTAACCCTAACCCTAACCCTAACCCTAACCCTAACCCTAACCCTAACCCTAACCCTAACCCTAACCCTAACCCTAACCCTAACCCTAACCCTAACCCTAACCCTAACCCTAACCCTAACCCTAACCCTAACCCTAACCCTAACCCTAACCCCTAACCCTAACCCTAACCCTAACCCTAACCCTAACCCTAACCCTAACCCTAACCCTAACCCTAACCCTAACCCTAACCCTAACCCTAACCCTAACCCTAACCCTAACCCTAACCCTAACCCTAACCCTAACCCTAACCCTAACCCTAACCCTAACCCTAACCCTAACCCTAACCCTAACCCTAACCCTAACCCTAACCCTAACCCTAACCCTAACCCTAACCCTAACCCTAACCCTAACCCTAACCCTAACCCTAACCCTAACCCTAACCCTAACCCTAACCCTAACCCTAACCCTAACCCTAACCCTAACCCTAACCCTAACCCTAACCCTAACCCTAACCCTAACCCTAACCCTAACCCTAACCCTAACCCTAACCCTAACCCTAACCCTAACCCTAACCCTAACCCTAACCCTAACCCTAACCCTAACCCTAACCCTAACCCTAACCCTAACCCTAACCCTAACCCTAACCCTAACCCTAACCCTAACCCTAACCCTAACCCTAACCCTAACCCTAACCCTAACCCTAACCCTAACCCTAACCCTAACCCTAACCCTAACCCTAACCCTAACCCTAACCCTAACCCTAACCCTAACCCTAACCCTAACCCTAACCCTAACCCTAACCCTAACCCTAACCCTAACCCTAACCCTAACCCTAACCCTAACCCTAACCCTAACCCTAACCCTAACCCTAACCCTAACCCTAACCCTAACCCTAACCCTAACCCTAACCCTAACCCTAACCCTAACCCTAACCCTAACCCTAACCCTAACCCTAACCCTAACCCTAACCCTAACCCTAACCCTAACCCTAACCCTAACCCTAACCCTAACCCTAACCCTAACCCTAACCCTAACCCTAACCCTAACCCTAACCCTAACCCTAACCCTAACCCTAACCCTAACCCTAACCCTAACCCTAACCCTAACCCTAACCCTAACCCTAACCCTAACCCTAACCCTAACCCTAACCCTAACCCTAACCCTAACCCTAACCCTAACCCTAACCCTAACCCTAACCCTAACCCTAACCCTAACCCTAACCCTAACCCTAACCCTAACCCTAACCCTAACCCTAACCCTAACCCTAACCCTAACCCTAACCCTAACCCTAACCCTAACCCTAACCCTAACCCTAACCCTAACCCTAACCCTAACCCTAACCCTAACCCTAACCCTAACCCTAACCCTAACCCTAACCCTAACCCTAACCCTAACCCTAACCCTAACCCTAACCCTAACCCTAACCCTAACCCTAACCCTAACCCTAACCCTAACCCTAACCCTAACCCTAACCCTAACCCTAACCCTAACCCTAACCCTAACCCTAACCCTAACCCTAACCCTAACCCTAACCCTAACCCTAACCCTAACCCTAACCCTAACCCTAACCCTAACCCTAACCCTAACCCTAACCCTAACCCTAACCCTAACCCTAACCCTAACCCTAACCCTAACCCTAACCCTAACCCTAACCCTAACCCTAACCCTAACCCTAACCCTAACCCTAACCCTAACCCTAACCCTAACCCTAACCCTAACCCTAACCCTAACCCTAACCCTAACCCTAACCCTAACCCTAACCCTAACCCTAACCCTAACCCTAACCCTAACCCTAACCCTAACCCTAACCCTAACCCTAACCCTAACCCTAACCCTAACCCTAACCCTAACCCTAACCCTAACCCTAACCCTAACCCTAACCCTAACCCTAACCCTAACCCTAACCCTAACCCTAACCCTAACCCTAACCCTAACCCTAACCCTAACCCTAACCCTAACCCTAACCCTAACCCTAACCCTAACCCTAACCCTAACCCTAACCCTAACCCTAACCCTAACCCTAACCCTAACCCTAACCCTAACCCTAACCCTAACCCTAACCCTAACCCTAACCCTAACCCTAACCCTAACCCTAACCCTAACCCTAACCCTAACCCTAACCCTAACCCTAACCCTAACCCTAACCCTAACCCTAACCCTAACCCTAACCCTAACCCTAACCCTAACCCTAACCCTAACCCTAACCCTAACCCTAACCCTAACCCTAACCCTAACCCTAACCCTAACCCTAACCCTAACCCTAACCCTAACCCTAACCCTAACCCTAACCCTAACCCTAACCCTAACCCTAACCCTAACCCTAACCCTAACCCTAACCCTAACCCTAACCCTAACCCTAACCCTAACCCTAACCCTAACCCTAACCCTAACCCTAACCCTAACCCTAACCCTAACCCTAACCCTAACCCTAACCCTAACCCTAACCCTAACCCTAACCCTAACCCTAACCCTAACCCTAACCCTAACCCTAACCCTAACCCTAACCCTAACCCTAACCCTAACCCTAACCCTAACCCTAACCCTAACCCTAACCCTAACCCTAACCCTAACCCTAACCCTAACCCTAACCCTAACCCTAACCCTAACCCTAACCCTAACCCTAACCCTAACCCTAACCCTAACCCTAACCCTAACCCTAACCCTAACCCTAACCCTAACCCTAACCCTAACCCTAACCCTAACCCTAACCCTAACCCTAACCCTAACCCTAACCCTAACCCTAACCCTAACCCTAACCCTAACCCTAACCCTAACCCTAACCCTAACCCTAACCCTAACCCTAACCCTAACCCTAACCCTAACCCTAACCCTAACCCTAACCCTAACCCTAACCCTAACCCTAACCCTAACCCTAACCCTAACCCTAACCCTAACCCTAACCCTAACCCTAACCCTAACCCTAACCCTAACCCTAACCCTAACCCTAACCCTAACCCTAACCCTAACCCTAACCCTAACCCTAACCCTAACCCTAACCCTAACCCTAACCCTAACCCTAACCCTAACCCTAACCCTAACCCTAACCCTAACCCTAACCCTAACCCTAACCCTAACCCTAACCCTAACCCTAACCCTAACCCTAACCCTAACCCTAACCCTAACCCTAACCCTAACCCTAACCCTAACCCTAACCCTAACCCTAACCCTAACCCTAACCCTAACCCTAACCCTAACCCTAACCCTAACCCTAACCCTAACCCTAACCCTAACCCTAACCCTAACCCTAACCCTAACCCTAACCCTAACCCTAACCCTAACCCTAACCCTAACCCTAACCCTAACCCTAACCCTAACCCTAACCCTAACCCTAACCCTAACCCTAACCCTAACCCTAACCCTAACCCTAACCCTAACCCTAACCCTAACCCTAACCCTAACCCTAACCCTAACCCTAACCCTAACCCTAACCCTAACCCTAACCCTAACCCTAACCCTAACCCTAACCCTAACCCTAACCCTAACCCTAACCCTAACCCTAACCCTAACCCTAACCCTAACCCTAACCCTAACCCTAACCCTAACCCTAACCCTAACCCTAACCCTAACCCTAACCCTAACCCTAACCCTAACCCTAACCCTAACCCTAACCCTAACCCTAACCCTAACCCTAACCCTAACCCTAACCCTAACCCTAACCCTAACCCTAACCCTAACCCTAACCCTAACCCTAACCCTAACCCTAACCCTAACCCTAACCCTAACCCTAACCCTAACCCTAACCCTAACCCTAACCCTAACCCTAACCCTAACCCTAACCCTAACCCTAACCCTAACCCTAACCCTAACCCTAACCCTAACCCTAACCCTAACCCTAACCCTAACCCTAACCCTAACCCTAACCCTAACCCTAACCCTAACCCTAACCCTAACCCTAACCCTAACCCTAACCCTAACCCTAACCCTAACCCTAACCCTAACCCTAACCCTAACCCTAACCCTAACCCTAACCCTAACCCTAACCCTAACCCTAACCCTAACCCTAACCCTAACCCTAACCCTAACCCTAACCCTAACCCTA
Source organism: Nerophis lumbriciformis (assembly GCF_033978685.3). NCBI lineage: Eukaryota > Metazoa > Chordata > Actinopteri > Syngnathiformes > Syngnathidae > Nerophis > Nerophis lumbriciformis. The sequence goes on along the minus strand of NW_027316626.1, from coordinate 93,664 downwards.
ACCCTAACCCTAACCCTAACCCTAACCCTAACCCTAACCCTAACCCTAACCCTAACCCTAACCCTAACCCTAACCCTAACCCTAACCCTAACCCTAACCCTAACCCTAACCCTAACCCTAACCCTAACCCTAACCCTAACCCTAACCCTAACCCTAACCCTAACCCTAACCCTAACCCTAACCCTAACCCTAACCCTAACCCTAACCCTAACCCTAACCCTAACCCTAACCCTAACCCTAACCCTAACCCTAACCCTAACCCTAACCCTAACCCTAACCCTAACCCTAACCCTAACCCTAACCCTAACCCTAACCCTAACCCTAACCCTAACCCTAACCCTAACCCTAACCCTAACCCTAACCCTAACCCTAACCCTAACCCTAACCCTAACCCTAACCCTAACCCTAACCCTAACCCTAACCCTAACCCTAACCCTAACCCTAACCCTAACCCTAACCCTAACCCTAACCCTAACCCTAACCCTAACCCTAACCCTAACCCTAACCCTAACCCTAACCCTAACCCTAACCCTAACCCTAACCCTAACCCTAACCCTAACCCTAACCCTAACCCTAACCCTAACCCTAACCCTAACCCTAACCCTAACCCTAACCCTAACCCTAACCCTAACCCTAACCCTAACCCTAACCCTAACCCTAACCCTAACCCTAACCCTAACCCTAACCCTAACCCTAACCCTAACCCTAACCCTAACCCTAACCCTAACCCTAACCCTAACCCTAACCCTAACCCTAACCCTAACCCTAACCCTAACCCTAACCCTAACCCTAACCCTAACCCTAACCCTAACCCTAACCCTAACCCTAACCCTAACCCTAACCCTAACCCTAACCCTAACCCTAACCCTAACCCTAACCCTAACCCTAACCCTAACCCTAACCCTAACCCTAACCCTAACCCTAACCCTAACCCTAACCCTAACCCTAACCCTAACCCTAACCCTAACCCTAACCCTAACCCTAACCCTAACCCTAACCCTAACCCTAACCCTAACCCTAACCCTAACCCTAACCCTAACCCTAACCCTAACCCTAACCCTAACCCTAACCCTAACCCTAACCCTAACCCTAACCCTAACCCTAACCCTAACCCTAACCCTAACCCTAACCCTAACCCTAACCCTAACCCTAACCCTAACCCTA
>NW_027316626.1:0-87500 GCF_033978685.3 Nerophis lumbriciformis | reverse complement strand
GGTCAGGGCCAGGGTCAGCTCATTGAGAGACCCGCCCTCCACTCGGAGGGACACCCTTGTCCGCCGCGCGCAATGGTTGGTGAACCCCCACAACCGCAAGGTTTTCCAGCCGTTGTGCCGTGGCGGCCGACACACCCAGAATTGTGTATATGTGATTCGGTGTCAACGATGTGGCGAGATGTACGTGGGCGAGACGGGCAATACCATAGCTAGGAGATTCGCCCAACACAAGTACAACATCGTTAGACACAAAAATACCGACACTCACCTGGTCCAGCACTTTGTCCGACACGGTTGGTCTTCCGTCCGGGTGACTGTCCTCGAGATGAACCCCAGATGGAGCCTCGCCCAACGTCACAGGGCGGAGCTCCTCTGGATCGTAAAGTTGGGCACCAGATATCCGGGGGGCCTAAACGAGATGTGAGTGTTAGCCGGTTGGATTGTCGAAGGACAGCGCACATTCCCTCTGTACTTCCCCTCTTTATTTTCCTTATATCCCCCCACCCCCCCTCTTCCCTAACCCTAACCCTAACCCTAACCCCAATCCTAACCCTAACCCTAACCCCAATCCTAACCCTAACCCTAACCCCAATCCTAACCCTAACCCTAACCCTAACCCTAACCCCTAACCCCTAACCCTAACCCTAACCCTAACCCTAACCCTAACCCTAACCCTAACCCTAACCCTAACCCTAACCCTAACCCTAACCCTAACCCTAACCCTAACCCTAACCCTAACCCTAACCCTAACCCTAACCCTAACCCTGACTCCTGATGACGTTTTGAAACATTTTATACAACCACAGCACCAGAAATGTGCTGCTGAAGCAAGTCCGTTTTTTTGAATTTTTTGTAAGGGTCCCCGCCTTATGAAATTTTAGCAAATTTTTTTTTTCGTAAACGATGCATTTTATTCTATTTTTAGGTTGTGTCGGGACTCCTGATGACGTTTTGAAACATTTTATACAACTACGGCACCAGAAATGTGCTGCTGAAGCAAGTCCGTTTTTTTGAATTTTTTGTAAGGGTCCCGCCTTACGAAATTTTAGCAAAAAATGTTTTCCGTAAACGATGCATTTTATTCTATTTTTAGGTTGTGTCGGGACACCTGATGACGTTTTGAGACATTTTATACAACTACAGCACCAGAAATGTGCTGCTGAAGCAAGTCCGTTTTTTTGAATTTTTTGTAAGGGTCCCGCCTTACGAAATTTTAGCAAAATTTTTTTTCGTAAACGATGCATTTTATTCTATTTTTAGGTTGTGTCGGGACTCCTGATGACGTTTTGAAACATTTTATACAACTACAGCACCAGAAATGTGCTGCTGAAGCAAGTCCGTTTTTTTGAATTTTTTGTAAGGGTCCCGCCTTACGAAATTTTAGCAAATTTTTTTTTTCGTAAACGATGCATTTTCTTCTATTTTTAGGTTGTGTCGGGACACCTGATGACGTTTTGAGACATTTTATACAACTACAGCAGCAGAAATGTGCTGCTGAAGCAAGTCCGTTTTTTTGAATTTTTTGTAAGGGTCCCGCCTTATGAAATTTTAGCAAATTTTTTTTTTCGTAAACGATGCATTTTATTCTATTTTTAGGTTGTGTCGGGACTCCTGATGACGTTTTGAAACATTTTATACAACTACAGCACCAGAAATGTGCTGCTGAAGCAAGTCCGTTTTTTTGAATTTTTTGTAAGGGTACCGCCTTACGAAATTTTAGCAAAATTTTTTTTCGTAAACGATGCATTTTATTCTATTTTTAGGTTGTGTCGGGACTCCTGATGACGTTTTGAAACATTTTATACAACTACAGCATCAGAAATGTGCTGCTGAAGCAAGTCCGTTTTTTTGAATTTTTTGTAAGGGTCCCGCCTTATGAAATTTTAGCAAATTTTTTTTTTCGTAAACGATGCATTTTATTCTATTTTTAGGTTGTCGGGACTCCTGATGACGTTTTGAAACATTTTATACAACTACAGCACCAGAAATGTGCTGCTGAAGCAAGTCCGTTTTTTTGAATTTTTTGTAAGGGTCCCGCCTTACGAAATTTTAGCAAAAAATGTTTTCCGTAAACGATGCATTTTATTCTATTTTTAGGTTGTGTCGGGACACCTGATGACGTTTTGAGACATTTTATACAACTACAGCACCAGAAATGTGCTGCTGAAGCAAGTCCGTTTTTTTGAATTTTTTGTAAGGGTCCCGCCTTACGAAGTTTTAGCAAAAATTTTTTTCGTAAACGATGCATTTTCTTCTATTTTTAGGTTGTGTCGGGACTCCTGATGACGTTTTGAAACATTTTATACAACTACAGCATCAGAAATGTGCTGCTGAAGCAAGTCCGTTTTTTTGAATTTTTTGTAAGGGTCCCGCCTTACGAAATTTTAGCAAAATTTTTTTTCGTAAACGATGCATTTTATTCTATTTTTAGGTTGTGTCGGGACTCCTGATGACGTTTTGAAACATTTTATACAACTACAGCACCAGAAATGTGCTGCTGAAGCAAGTCCGTTTTTTTGAATTTTTTGTAAGGGTCCCGCCTTACGAAATTTTAGCAAAATTTTTTTTCGTAAACGATGCATTTTATTCTATTTTTAGGTTGTGTCGGGACTCCTGATGACGTTTTGAAACATTTTATACAACTACAGCATCAGAAATGTGCTGCTGAAGCAAGTCCGTTTTTTTGAATTTTTTGTAAGGGTCCCGCCTTATGAAATTTTAGCAAATTTTTTTTTTCGTAAACGATGCATTTTATTCTATTTTTAGGTTGTGTCGGGACTCCTGATGACGTTTTGAAACATTTTATACAACTACAGCACCAGAAATGTGCTGCTGAAGCAAGTCCGTTTTTTTGAATTTTTTGTAAGGGTCCCGCCTTACGAAATTTTAGCAAAATTTTTTTTCGTAAACGATGCATTTTATTCTATTTTTAGGTTGTGTCGGGACACCTGATGACGTTTTGAGACATTTTATACAACTACAGCACCAGAAATGTGCTGCTGAAGCAAGTCCGTTTTTTTGAATTTTTTGTAAGGGTCCCGCCTTACGAAATTTTAGCAAAATTTTTTTTCGTAAACGATGCATTTTCTTCTATTTTTAGGTTGTGTCGGGACTCCTGATGACGTTTTGAAACATTTTATACAACTACAGCATCAGAAATGTGCTGCTGAAGCAAGTCCGTTTTTTTGAATTTTTTGTAAGGGTCCCGCCTTACGAAATTTTAGCAAATTTTTTTTTTCGTAAACGATGCATTTTATTCTATTTTTAGGTTGTGTCGGGACTCCTGATGACGTTTTGAAACATTTTATACAACTACAGCACCAGAAATGTGCTGCTGAAGCAAGTCCGTTTTTTTGAATTTTTTGTAAGGGTCCCGCCTTACAAAATTTTAGCAAAATTTTTTTTCGTAAACGATGCATTTTATTCTATTTTTAGGTTGTGTCGGGACTCCTGATGACGTTTTGAAACATTTTATACAACTACAGCACCAGAAATGTGCTGCTGAAGCAAGTCCGTTTTTTTGAATTTTTTGTAAGGGTCCCGCCTTACGAAATTTTAGCAAAATTTTTTTTCGTAAACGATGCATTTTATTCTATTTTTAGGTTGTGTCGGGACTCCTGATGACGTTTTGAAACATTTTATACAACTACAGCATCAGAAATGTGCTGCTGAAGCAAGTCCGTTTTTTTGAATTTTTTGTAAGGGTCCCGCCTTATGAAATTTTAGCAAATTTTTTTTTTCGTAAACGATGCATTTTATTCTATTTTTAGGTTGTGTCGGGACTCCTGATGACGTTTTGAAACATTTTATACAACTACAGCACCAGAAATGTGCTGCTGAAGCAAGTCCGTTTTTTTGAATTTTTTGTAAGGGTCCCTCCCGCCTTACGAAATTTTAGCAAAAAATGTTTTCTGTAAACGATGCATTTTATTCTATTTTTAGGTTGTGTCGGGACACCTGATGACGTTTTGAGACATTTTATACAACTACAGCACCAGAAATGTGCTGCTGAAGCAAGTCCGTTTTTTTGAATTTTTTGTAAGGGTCCCGCCTTACGAGATTTTAGCAAAAAATGTTTTCCGTAAACGATGCATTTTCTTCTATTTTTAGGTTGTGTCGGGACACCTGATGACGTTTTGAGACATTTTATACAACTACAGCACCAGAAATGTGCTGCTGAAGCAAGTCCGTTTTTTTGAATTTTTTGTAAGGGTCCCGCCTTACGAAATTTTAGCAAAAGTTTTTTTCGTAAACGATGCATTTTATTCTATTTTTAGGTTGTGTCGGGACTCCTGATGACGTTTTGAAACATTTTATACAACTACAGCACCAGAAATGTGCTGCTGAAGCAAGTCCGTTTTTTTGAATTTTTTGTAAGGGTCCCGCCTTACGAAGTTTTAGCAAAATTTTTTTTCGTAAACGATGCATTTTATTCTATTTTTAGGTTGTGTCGGGACACCTGATGACGTTTTGAGACATTTTATACAACTACAGCACCAGAAATGTGCTGCTGAAGCAAGTCCGTTTTTTTGAAGTTTTTGTAAGGGTCCCGCCTTATGAAATTTTAGCAAATTTTTTTTTTCGTAAACGATGCATTTTATTCTATTTTTAGGTTGTGTCGGGACTCCTGATGACGTTTTGAAACATTTTATACAACTACAGCACCAGAAATGTGCTGCTGAAGCAAGTCCGTTTTTTTGAATTTTTTGTAAGGGTCCCGCCTTACGAAATTTTAGCAAAAAATGTTTTCCGTAAACGATGCATTTTATTCTATTTTTAGGTTGTGTCGGGACTCCTGATGACGTTTTGAAACATTTTATACAACTACAGCACCAGAAATGTGCTGCTGAAGCAAGTCCGTTTTTTTGAATTTTTTGTAAGCCTTACGAAATTTTAGCAAAATTTTTTTTCGTAAACGATGCATTTTATTCTATTTTTAGGTTGTGTCGGGACTCCTGATGACGTTTTGAAACATTTTATACAACTACAGCACCAGAAATGTGCTGCTGAAGCAAGTCCGTTTTTTTGAATTTTTTGTAAGGGTCCCGCCTTACGAAATTTTAGCAAAATTTTTTTTCGTAAACGATGCATTTTCTTCTATTTTTAGGTTGTGTCGGGACTCCTGATGACGTTTTGAAACATTTTATACAACTACAGCAGCAGAAATGTGCTGCTGAAGCAAGTCCGTTTTTTTGAATTTTTTGTAAGGGTCCCGCCTTACGAAATTTTAGCAAATTTTTTTTTTCGTAAACGATGCATTTTCTTCTATTTTTAGGTTGTGTCGGGACACCTGATGACGTTTTGAGACATTTTATACAACTACAGCAGCAGAAATGTGCTGCTGAAGCAAGTCCGTTTTTTTGAATTTTTTGTAAGGGTCCCGCCTTACGAAATTTTAGCAAAAAATGTTTTCCGTAAACTATGCATTTTTTTCTATTTTTAGGTTGTGTCGGGACACCTGATGACGTTTTGAGACATTTTATACAACTACAGCATCAGAAATGTGCTGCTGAAGCAAGTCCGTTTTTTTGAATTTTTTGTAAGGGTCCCGCCTTATGAAATTTTAGCAAATGTTTTTTTTCGTAAACGATGCATTTTATTCTATTTTTAGGTTGTGTCGGGACTCCTGATGACGTTTTGAAACATTTTATACAACTACAGCACCAGAAATGTGCTGCTGAAGCAAGTCCGTTTTTTTGAATTTTTTGTAAGGGTCCCGCCTTACGAAATTTTAGCAAAAAATGTTTTCCGTAAACTATGCATTTTTTTCTATTTTTAGGTTGTGTCGGGACACCTGATGACGTTTTGAGACATTTTATACAACTACAGCATCAGAAATGTGCTGCTGAAGCAAGTCCGTTTTTTTGAATTTTTTGTAAGGGTCCCGCCTTATGAAATTTTAGCAAAATTTTTTTTTTCGTAAACGATGCATTTTATTCTATTTTTAGGTTGTGTCGGGACTCCTGATGACGTTTTGAAACATTTTATACAACTACAGCACCAGAAATGTGCTGCTGAAGCAAGTCCGTTTTTTTGAATTTTTTGTAAGGGTCCCGCCTTACGAAATTTTAGCAAAATTTTTTTTCGTAAACGATGCATTTTATTCTATTTTTAGGTTGTGTCGGGACTCCTGATGACGTTTTGAAACATTTTATACAACTACAGCACCAGAAATGTGCTGCTGAAGCAAGTCCGTTTTTTTGAATTTTTTGTAAGGGTCCCGCCTTACGAAGTTTTAGCAAAATTTTTTTTCGTAAACGATGCATTTTATTCTATTTTTAGGTTGTGTCGGGACACCTGATGACGTTTTGAGACATTTTATACAACTACAGCACCAGAAATGTGCTGCTGAAGCAAGTCCGTTTTTTTGAATTTTTTGTAAGGGTCCCGCCTTACGAAATTTTAGCAAAATTTTTTTTCGTAAACGATGCATTTTATTCTATTTTTAGGTTGTGTCGGGACTCCTGATGACCTTTTGAAACATTTTATACAACTACAGCACCAGAAATGTGCTGCTGAAGCAAGTCCGTTTTTTTGAATTTTTTGTAAGGGTCCCGCCTTATGAAATTTTAGCAAATTTTTTTTTTCGTAAACGATGCATTTTATTCTATTTTTAGGTTGTGTCGGGACTCCTGATGACGTTTTGAAACATTTTATACAACTACAGCACCAGAAATGTGCTGCTGAAGCAAGTCCGTTTTTTTGAATTTTTTGTAAGGGTCCCGCCTTATGAAATTTTAGCAAATTTTTTTTTTCGTAAACGATGCATTTTATTCTATTTTTAGGTTGTGTCGGGACTCCTGATGACGTTTTGAAACATTTTATACAACTACAGCAGCAGAAATGTGCTGCTGAAGCAAGTCCGTTTTTTTGAATTTTTTGTAAGGGTCCCGCCTTACGAAATTTTAGCAAAATTTTTTTTCGTAAACGATGCATTTTATTCTATTTTTAGGTTGTGTCGGGACTCCTGATGACGTTTTGAAACATTTTATACAACTACAGCACCAGAAATGTGCTGCTGAAGCAAGTCCGTTTTTTTGAATTTTTTGTAAGGGTCCCGCCTTACAAAATTTTAGCAAAATTTTTTTTCGTAAACGATGCATTTTATTCTATTTTTAGGTTGTGTCGGGACTCCTGATGACGTTTTGAAACATTTTATACAACTACAGCATCAGAAATGTGCTGCTGAAGAAAGTCCGTTTTTTTGAATTTTTTGTAAGGGTCCCGCCTTACGAAATTTTAGCAAAAATGTACTTCTGTAAACTATGCATTTTCTTCTATTTTTAGGTTGTGTCGGGACACCTGATGACGTTTTGAGACATTTTATACAACTACAGCAGCAGAAATGTGCTTCTGAAGCAAGTCCGTTTTTTTAAATTTTTTAAGGGTCCCGCCTTACGAAATTTTAGCAAAAAATTTTTTCCGTAAACTATGCTTTTTCTTCTATTTTTAGGTTGTGTCGGGACACCTGATGACGTTTTGAGACATTTTATACAACTACAGTAGCAGAAATGTGCTGCTGAAGCAAGTCCGTTTTTTTGAATTTTTTGTAAGGATCCCGCCTTACGAAATTTTAGCAAAATTGTTTTTTCGTAAACGATGCATTTTCTTCTATTTTTAGGTTGTGTCGGGACACCTGATGACATTTTGAAACATTTTATACAACTACAGCAGCAGAAATGTGCTGCTGAAGCAAGTCCGTTTTTTTGAATTTTTTGTAAGGGTCCCGCCTTACGAAATTTTAGCAACATTTTTTTTTCGTAAACGATGCATTTTATTCTATTTTTAGGTTGTGTCGGGACTCCTGATGACATTTTGAGACATTTTATACAACTACAGCAGCAGAAATGTGCTGCTGAAGCAAGTCCGTTTTTTTGAATTTTTTGTAAGGGTCCCGCCTTACGAAATTTTAGCAACATTTTTTTTTCGTAAACGATGCATTTTATTCTATTTTTAGGTTGTGTCGGGACTCCTGATGACATTTTGAGACATTTTATACAACTACAGCAGCAGAAATGTGCTGCTGAAGCAAGTCCGTTTTTTTGAATTTTTTGTAAGGGTCCCGCCTTACGAAATTTTAGCAACATTTTTTTTTCATAAACGATGCATTTTATTCTATTTTTAGGTTGTGCCGGGACTCCTGATGACATTTTGAGACATTTTATACAACTACAGCACCAGAAATGTGCTGCTGAAGCAAGTCCGTTTTTTTGAATTTTTTGTAAGGGTCCCGCCTTACAAATTTTTAGCAAAATATTTTTTCCGTAAACTATGCATTTTCTTCTGTTTTTAGGTTGTGTCGGGACACCTGATGACGTTTTGAGACATTTTATACAACTACAGCAGCAGAAATGTGCTGCTGAAGCAAGTCCGTTTTTTTGAATTTTTTGTAAGGGTCCCGCCTTACGAAATTTTAGCAAATTTTTTTTTTCGTAAACGATGCATTTTCTTCTATTTTTAGGTTGTGTCGGGACTCCTGATGACATTTTGAGACATTTTATACAACTACAGCAGCAGAAATGTGCTGCTGAAGCAAGTCCGTTTTTTTGAATTTTTTGTAAGGGTCCCGCCTTACGAAATTTTAGCAAAAAATGTTTTCCGTAAACTATGCATTTTTTTCTATTTTTAGGTTGTGTCGGGACTCCTGATGACGTTTTGAGACATTTTATACAACTACAGCAGCAGAAATGTGCTGCTGAAGCAAGTCCGTTTTTTTGAATTTTTTGTAAGGGTCCCGCCTTACGAAATTTTAGCAACATTTTTTTTTCGTAAACGATGCATTTTCTTCTATTTTTAGGTTGTGTCGGGACTCCTGATGACATTTTGAGACATTTTATACAACTACAGCAGCAGAAATGTGCTGCTGAAGCAAGTCCGTTTTTTTGAATTTTTTGTAAGGGTCCCGCCTTACGAAATTTTAGCAAAATTTTTTTTTCGTAAACGATGCATTTTCTTCTATTTTTAGGTTGTGTCGGGACACCTGATGACGTTTTGAGACATTTTATACAACTACAGCACCAGAAATGTGCTGCTGAAGCAAGTCAGTTTTTTTGAATTTTTTGTAAGGGTCCCGCCTTACGAAATTTTAGCAAAAATTTTTTTCGTAAACGATGCATTTTATTCTATTTTTAGGTTGTGTCGGGACTCCTGATGACGTTTTGAAACATTTTATACAACTACAGCATCAGAAATGTGCTGCTGAAGCAAGTCCGTTTTTTTGAATTTTTTGTAAGGGTCCCGCCTTTCGAAATTTTAGCAACATTTTTTTTTCGTAAACGATGCATTTTATTCTATTTTTAGGTTGTGTCGGGACTCCTGATGACATTTTGAGACATTTTATACAACTACAGCACCAGAAATGTGCTGCTGAAGCAAGTCCGTTTTTTTGAATTTTTTGTAAGGGTCCCGCCTTACGAAATTTTAGCAAATTTTTTTTCCGTAAACGATGCATTTTATTCTATTTTTAGGTTGTGTCGGGACACCTGATGACGTTTTGAAACATTTTATACAACTACAGCATCAGAAATGTGCTGCTGAAGCAAGTCCGTTTTTTTGAATTTTTTGTAAGGGGCCTTACGAAATTTTAGCAAATTTTTTTTTTCGTAAACGATGCATTTTCTTCTATTTTTAGGTTGTGTCGGGACTCCTGATGACATTTTGAGACATTTTATACAACTACAGCAGCAGAAATGTGCTGCTGAAGCAAGTCCGTTTTTTTGAATTTTTTGTAAGGGTCCCCTTACGAAATTTTAGCAAAATTTTTTTTCGTAAACGATGCATTTTCTTCTATTTTTAGGTTGTGTCGGGACTCCTGATGACATTTTGAGACATTTTATACAACTACAGCAGCAGAAATGTGCTGCTGAAGCAAGTCCGTTTTTTTGAATTTTTTGTGAGGGTCCCGCCTTACGAAAATTTTAGCAACATTTTTTTTTCATAAACGATGCATTTTATTCTATTTTTAGGTTGTGCCGGGACTCCTGATGACATTTTGAGACATTTTATACAACTACAGCACCAGAAATGTGCTGCTGAAGCAAGTCCGTTTTTTTGAATTTTTTGTAAGGGTCCCGCCTTACGAAATTTTAGCAAAAATTTTTTTCGTAAACGATGCATTTTATTCTATTTTTAGGTTGTGTCGGGACTCCTGATGACGTTTTGAAACATTTTATACAACTACAGCATCAGAAATGTGCTGCTGAAGCAAGTCCGTTTTTTTGAATTTTTTGTAAGGGTCCCGCCTTACGAAATTTTAGCAACATTTTTTTTTCGTAAACGATGCATTTTCTTCTATTTTTAGGTTGTGTCGGGACTCCTGATGACGTTTTGAAACATTTTATACAACTACAGCATCAGAAATGTGCTGCTGAAGCAAGTCCGTTTTTTTGAATTTTTTGTAAGGGTCCCGCCTTACGAAATTTTAGCAAAAATTTTTTTTCGTAAACGATGCATTTTATTCTATTTTTAGGTTGTGTCGGGACTCCTGATGACGTTTTGAAACATTTTATACAACTACAGCATCAGAAATGTGCTGCTGAAGCAAGTCCGTTTTTTTGAATTTTTTTTAGGGTCCCGCCTTACGAAATTTTAGCAAAAAATGTTTTCCGTAAACTATGCATTTTTTTCTATTTTTAGGTTGTGTCGGGACTCCTGATGACATTTTGAGACATTTTATACAACTACAGCACCAGAAATGTGCTGCTGAAGCAAGTCCGTTTTTTTGAATTTTTTGTAAGGGTCCCGCCTTACGAAATTTTAGCAAAATTTTTTTTTCGTAAACGATGCATTTTCTTCTATTTTTAGGTTGTGTCGGGACTCCTGATGACATTTTGAGACATTTTATACAACTACAGCACAAGAAATGTGCTGCTGAAGCAAGTCCGTTTTTTTGATTTTTTTTGTAAGGGTCCCGCCTTTCGAAATTTTAGCAACATTTTTTTTTCGTAAACGATGCATTTTATTCTATTTTTAGGTTGTGTCGGGACTCCTGATGACATTTTGAGACATTTTATACAACTACAGCAGCAGAAATGTGCTGCTGAAGCAAGTCCGTTTTTTTGAATTTTTTGTAAGGGTCCCGCCTTACGAAATTTTAGCAAAATTTTTTTTCGTAAACGATGCATTTTATTCTATTTTTAGGTTGTGTCGGGACTCCTGATGACGTTTTGAGACATTTTATACAACTACAGCAGCAGAAATGTGCTGCTGAAGCAAGTCCGTTTTTTTGAATTTTTTGTAAGGGTCCCGCCTTACGAAATTTTAGCAAAATTTTTTTTTCGTAAACGATGCATTTTCTTCTATTTTTAGGTTGTGTCGGGACACCTGATGACGTTTTGAGACATTTTATACAACTACAGCAGCAGAAATGTGCTGCTGAAGCAAGTCCGTTTTTTTGAATTTTTTGTAAGGGTCCCGCCTTACGAAATTTTAGCAAAAATTTTTTTCGTAAACGATGCATTTTATTCTATTTTTAGGTTGTGTCGGGACTCCTGATGACGTTTTGAAACATTTTATACAACTACAGCATCAGAAATGTGCTGCTGAAGCAAGTCCGTTTTTTTGAATTTTTTGTAAGGGTCCCGCCTTTCGAAATTTTAGCAACATTTTTTTTTCGTAAACGATGCATTTTATTCTATTTTTAGGTTGTGTCGGGACTCCTGATGACATTTTGAGACATTTTATACAACTACAGCAGCAGAAATGTGCTGCTGAAGCAAGTCCGTTTTTTTGAATTTTTTGTAAGGGTCCCGCCTTACGAAATTTTAACAAAATTTTTTTTTCGTAAACGATGCATTTTCTTCTATTTTTAGGTTGTGTCGGGACACCTGATGACGTTTTGAGACATTTTATACAACTACAGCAGCAGAAATGTGCTGCTGAAGCAAGTCCGTTTTTTTGAATTTTTTGTGAGGGTCCCGCCTTACGAAATTTTAGCAACATTTTTTTTTCATAAACGATGCATTTTATTCTATTTTTAGGTTGTGCCGGGACTCCTGATGACATTTTGAGACATTTTATACAACTACAGCACCAGAAATGTGCTGCTGAAGCAAGTCCGGTTTTTTGAATTTTTTGTAAGGGTCCCGCCTTACGAAATTTTAGCAAAAAATGTTTTCCGTAAAGTATGCATTTTTTTCTATTTTTAGGTTGTGTCGGGACACCTGATGACGTTTTGAGACATTTTATACAACTACAGCACCAGAAATGTGCTGCTGAAGCAAGTCCGTTTTTTTGAATTTTTTGTAAGGGTCCCGCCTTACGAAATTTTAGCAAAATTTTTTTTCCGTAAACGATGCATTTTCTTCTATTTTTAGGTTGTGTCGGGACACCTGATGACGTTTTGAGACATTTTATACAACTACAGCAGCAGAAATGTGCTTCTGAAGCAAGTCCGTTTTTTTGAATTTTTTGTAAGGGTCCCGCCTTACGAAATTTTAGCAAAATTTTTTTTCGTAAACGATGCATTTTATTCTATTTTTAGGTTGTGTCGGGACTCCTGATGACGTTTTGAAACATTTTATACAACTACAGCATCAGAAATGTGCTGCTGAAGCAAGTCCGTTTTTTTGAATTTTTTGTAAGTGTCCCGCCTTACGAAATTTTAGCAAAAATTTTTTTTCGTAAACGATGCATTTTATTCTATTTTTAGGTTGTGTCGGGACACCTGATGACGTTTTGAGACATTTTATACAACTACAGCAGCAGAAATGTGCTGCTGAAGCAAGTCCGTTTTTTTGAATTTTTTGTAAGGGTCCCGCCTTACGAAATTTTAGCAAAAATTTTTTTTCGTAAACGATGCATTTTATTCTATTTTTAGGTTGTGTCGGGACTCCTGATGACGTTTTGAGACATTTTATACAACTACAGCACCAGAAATGTGCTGCTGAAGCAAGTCCGTTTTTTTGCAACTTTTAGCAACATTTTTTTTTCGTAAACGATGCATTTTATTCTATTTTTAGGTTGTGTCGGGACTCCTGATGACGTTTTGAAACATTTTATACAACTACAGCATCAGAAATGTGCTGCTGAAGCAAGTCCGTTTTTTTGAATTTTTTGTAAGGGTCCCGCCTTACGAAATTTTAGCAAAATTTTTTTTTCGTAAACGATGCATTTTATTCTATTTTTAGGTTGTGTCGGGACTCCTGATGACGTTTTGAAACATTTTATACAACTACAGCAGCAGAAATGTGCTGCTGAAGCAAGTCCGTTTTTTTGAATTTTTTGTAAGGGTCCCGCCTTACGAAATTTTAGCAACATTTTTTTTTCATAAACGATGCATTTTATTCTATTTTTAGGTTGTGCCGGGACTCCTGATGACATTTTGAGACATTTTATACAACTACAGCAGCAGAAATGTGCTGCTGAAGCAAGTCCGTTTTTTTGAATTTTTTGTAAGGGTCCCTCCCGCCTTACGAAATTTTAGCAAATTTTTTTTTTCGTAAACGATGCATTTTCTTCTATTTTTAGGTTGTGTCGGGACACCTGATGACATTTTGAGACATTTTATACAACTACAGCACCAGAAATGTGCTGCTGAAGCAAGTCCGTTTTTTTGAATTTTTTGTTAAGGTCCCGCCTTACGAAATTTTAGCAACATTTTTTTTCGTAAACGATGCATTTTATTCTATTTTTAGGTTGTGTCGGGACTCCTGATGACGTTTTGAAACATTTTATACAACTACAGCAGCAGAAATGTGCTGCTGAAGCAAGTCCGTTTTTTTGAATTTTTTGTAAGGGTCCCGCCTTACGAAATTTTAGCAACATTTTTTTTCGTAAACGATGCATTTTCTTCTATTTTTAGGTTGTGTCGGGACTCCTGATGACATTTTGAGACATTTTATACAACTACAGCAGCAGAAATGTGCTGCTGAAGCAAGTCCGTTTTTTTGAATTTTTTGTGAGGGTCCCGCCTTACGAAAATTTTAGCAACATTTTTTTTTCATAAACGATGCATTTTATTCTATTTTTAGGTTGTGCCGGGACTCCTGATGACATTTTGAGACATTTTATACAACTACAGCACCAGAAATGTGCTGCTGAAGCAAGTCCGTTTTTTTGAATTTTTTGTAAGGGTGCCGCCTTACGAAATTTTAGCAAAAATTTTTTTCGTAAACGATGCATTTTATTCTATTTTTAGGTTGTGTCGGGACTCCTGATGACGTTTTGAAACATTTTATACAACTACAGCATCAGAAATGTGCTGCTGAAGCAAGTCCGTTTTTTTGAATTTTTTGTAAGGGTCCCGCCTTACGAAATTTTAGCAACATTTTTTTTTCGTAAACGATGCATTTTCTTCTATTTTTAGGTTGTGTCGGGACTCCTGATGACGTTTTGAAACATTTTATACAACTACAGCATCAGAAATGTGCTGCTGAAGCAAGTCCGTTTTTTTGAATTTTTTGTAAGGGTCCCGCCTTACGAAATTTTAGCAAAATTTTTTTTTCGTAAACGATGCATTTTATTCTATTTTTAGGTTGTGTCGGGACTCCTGATGACGTTTTGAAACATTTTATACAACTACAGCATCAGAAATGTGCTGCTGAAGCAAGTCCGTTTTTTTGAATTTTTTGTTAGGGTCCCGCCTTACGAAATTTTAGCAAAAAATGTTTTCCGTAAACTATGCATTTTTTTCTATTTTTAGGTTGTGTCGGGACTCCTGATGACATTTTGAGACATTTTATACAACTACAGCACCAGAAATGTGCTGCTGAAGCAAGTCCGTTTTTTTGAATTTTTTGTAAGGGTCCCGCCTTACGAAATTTTAGCAACATTTTTTTTCGTAAACGATGCATTTTATTCTATTTTTAGGTTGTGTCGGGACTCCTGATGACGTTTTGAAACATTTTATACAACTACAGCAGCAGAAATGTGCTGCTGAAGCAAGTCCGTTTTTTTGAATTTTTTGTAAGGGTCCCGCCTTACGAAATTTTAGCAACATTTTTTTTTCATAAACGATGCATTTTATTCTATTTTTAGGTTGTGCCGGGACTCCTGATGACATTTTGAGACATTTTATACAACTACAGCAGCAGAAATGTGCTGCTGAAGCAAGTCCGTTTTTTTGAATTTTTTGTAAGGGTCCCGCCTTACGAAATTTTAGCAAAATTTTTTTTCGTAAACGATGCATTTTATTCTATTTTTAGGTTGTGTCGGGACTCCTGATGACGTTTTGAGACATTTTATACAACTACAGCAGCAGAAATGTGCTGCTGAAGCAAGTCCGTTTTTTTGAATTTTTTGTAAGGGTCCCGCCTTACGAAATTTTAGCAAAATTTTTTTTTCGTAAACGATGCATTTTCTTCTATTTTTAGGTTGTGTCGGGACACCTGATGACGTTTTGAGACATTTTATACAACTACAGCAGCAGAAATGTGCTGCTGAAGCAAGTCCGTTTTTTTGAAAGGGTCCCGCCTTACGAAATTTTAGCAAAAATTTTTTTCGTAAACGATGCATTTTATTCTATTTTTAGGTTGTGTCGGGACTCCTGATGACGTTTTGAAACATTTTATACAACTACAGCATCAGAAATGTGCTGCTGAAGCAAGTCCGTTTTTTTGAATTTTTTGTAAGGGTCCCGCCTTTCGAAATTTTAGCAACATTTTTTTTTCGTAAACGATGCATTTTATTCTATTTTTAGGTTGTGTCGGGACTCCTGATGACGTTTTGAAACATTTTATACAACTACAGCATCAGAAATGTGCTGCTGAAGCAAGTCCGTTTTTTTGAATTTTTTGTTAAGGTCCCGCCTTACGAAATTTTAGCAACATTTTTTTTCGTAAACGATGCATTTTATTCTATTTTTAGGTTGTGTCGGGACTCCTGATGACGTTTTGAAACATTTTATACAACTACAGCAGCAGAAATGTGCTGCTGAAGCAAGTCCGTTTTTTTGAATTTTTTGTAAGGGTCCCGCCTTACGAAATTTTAGCAACATTTTTTTTTCATAAACGATGCATTTTATTCTATTTTTAGGTTGTGCCGGGACTCCTGATGACATTTTGAGACATTTTATACAACTACAGCAGCAGAAATGTGCTGCTGAAGCAAGTCCGTTTTTTTGAATTTTTTGTAAGGGTCCCTCCCGCCTTACGAAATTTTAGCAAATTTTTTTTTTCGTAAACGATGCATTTTCTTCTATTTTTAGGTTGTGTCGGGACTCCTGATGACATTTTGAGACATTTTATACAACTACAGCACCAGAAATGTGCTGCTGAAGCAAGTCCGTTTTTTTGAATTTTTTGTAAGGGTCCCGCCTTACAAATTTTTAGCAAAATATTTTTTCCGTAAACTATGCATTTTCTTCTGTTTTTAGGTTGTGTCGGGACACCTGATGACGTTTTGAGACATTTTATACAACTACAGCAGCAGAAATGTGCTGCTGAAGCAAGTCCGTTTTTTTGAATTTTTTGTAAGGGTCCCGCCTTACGAAATTTTAGCAAAATTTTTTTTCGTAAACGATGCATTTTATTCTATTTTTAGGTTGTGTCGGGACACCTGATGACGTTTTGAAACATTTTATACAACTACAGCAGCAGAAATGTGCTGCTGAAGCAAGTCCGTTTTTTTGAATTTTTTGTAAGGGTCCCGCCTTACGAAATTTTAGCAAATTTTTTTTTTCGTAAACGATGCATTTTCTTCTATTTTTAGGTTGTGTCGGGACTCCTGATGACATTTTGAGACATTTTATACAACTACAGCACCAGAAATGTGCTGCTGAAGCAAATCCGTTTTTTTGAATTTTTTGTAAGGGTCCCGCCTTACGAAATTTTAGCAAAAAATGTTTTCCGTAAACTATGCATTTTTTTCTATTTTTAGGTTGTGTCGGGACACCTGATGACGTTTTGAGACATTTTATACAACTACAGCAGCAGAAATGTGCTGCTGAAGCAAGTCCGTTTTTTTGAATTTTTTGTAAGGGTCCCGCCTTACGAAATTTTAGCAACATTTTTTTTTCGTAAACGATGCATTTTCTTCTATTTTTAGGTTGTGTCGGGACTCCTGATGACATTTTGAGACATTTTATACAACTACAGCAGCAGAAATGTGCTGCTGAAGCAAGTCCGTTTTTTGGAATTTTTTGTAAGGGTCCCGCCTTACGAAATTTTAGCAAAATTTTTTTTTCGTAAACGATGCATTTTCTTCTATTTTTAGGTTGTGTCGGGACACCTGATGACGTTTTGAGACATTTTATACAACTACAGCAGCAGAAATGTGCTGCTGAAGCAAGTCCGTTTTTTTGAATTTTTTGTAAGGGTCCCGCCTTACGAAATTTTAGCAAAATTTTTTTTTCGTAAACGATGCATTTTCTTCTATTTTTAGGTTGTGCCGGGACTCCTGATGACATTTTGAGACATTTTATACAACTACAGCACCAGAAATGTGCTGCTGAAGCAAGTCCGTTTTTTTGAATTTTTTGTAAGGGTCCCGCCTTACGAAATTTTAGCAAAAATTTTTTTCGTAAACGATGCATTTTATTCTATTTTTAGGTTGTGTCGGGACTCCTGATGACGTTTTGAAACATTTTATACAACTACAGCATCAGAAATGTGCTGCTGAAGCAAGTCCGTTTTTTTGAATTTTTTGTAAGGGTCCCGCCTTTCGAAATTTTAGCAACATTTTTTTTTCGTAAACGATGCATTTTATTCTATTTTTAGGTTGTGTCGGGACTCCTGATGACATTTTGAGACATTTTATACAACTACAGCACCAGAAATGTGCTGCTGAAGCAAGTCCGTTTTTTTGAATTTTTTGTAAGGGTCCCGCCTTACGAAATTTTAGCAAATTTTTTTTCCGTAAACGATGCATTTTATTCTATTTTTAGGTTGTGTCGGGACACCTGATGACGTTTTGAAACATTTTATACAACTACAGCATCAGAAATGTGCTGCTGAAGCAAGTCCGTTTTTTTGAATTTTTTGTAAGGGGCCTTACGAAATTTTAGCAAATTTTTTTTTTCGTAAACGATGCATTTTCTTCTATTTTTAGGTTGTGTCGGGACTCCTGATGACATTTTGAGACATTTTATACAACTACAGCAGCAGAAATGTGCTGCTGAAGCAAGTCCGTTTTTTTGAATTTTTTGTAAGGGTCCCGCCTTACGAAATTTTAGCAAAAATTTTTTTCGTAAACGATGCATTTTATTCTATTTTTAGGTTGTGTCGGGACTCCTGATGACGTTTTGAAACATTTTATACAACTACAGCATCAGAAATGTGCTGCTGAAGCAAGTCCGTTTTTTTGAATTTTTTGTAAGGGTCCCGCCTTACGAAATTTTAGCAACATTTTTTTTTCGTAAACGATGCATTTTTTTCTATTTTTAGGTTGTGTCGGGACTCCTGATGACATTTTGAGACATTTTATACAACTACAGCAGCAGAAATGTGCTGCTGAAGCAAGTCCGTTTTTTTGAATTTTTTGTAAGGGTCCCGCCTTACGAAATTTTAGCAAAATTTTTTTTCGTAAACGATGCATTTTATTCTATTTTTAGGTTGTGTCGGGACTCCTGATGACGTTTTGAGACATTTTATACAACTACAGCAGCAGAAATGTGCTGCTGAAGCAAGTCCGTTTTTTTGAATTTTTTGTAAGGGTCCCGCCTTACGAAATTTTAGCAAAATTTTTTTTTCGTAAACGATGCATTTTCTTCTATTTTTAGGTTGTGTCGGGACACCTGATGACGTTTTGAGACATTTTATACAACTACAGCAGCAGAAATGTGCTGCTGAAGCAAGTCCGTTTTTTTGAATTTTTTGTAAGGGTCCCGCCTTACGAAATTTTAGCAAAAATTTTTTTCGTAAACGATGCATTTTATTCTATTTTTAGGTTGTGTCGGGACTCCTGATGACGTTTTGAAACATTTTATACAACTACAGCATCAGAAATGTGCTGCTGAAGCAAGTCCGTTTTTTTGAATTTTTTGTAAGGGTCCCGCCTTTCGAAATTTTAGCAACATTTTTTTTTCGTAAACGATGCATTTTATTCTATTTTTAGGTTGTGTCGGGACTCCTGATGACATTTTGAGACATTTTATACAACTACAGCAGCAGAAATGTGCTGCTGAAGCAAGTCCGTTTTTTTGAATTTTTTGTAAGGGTCCCGCCTTACGAAATTTTAACAAAATTTTTTTTTCGTAAACGATGCATTTTCTTCTATTTTTAGGTTGTGTCGGGACACCTGATGACGTTTTGAGACATTTTATACAACTACAGCAGCAGAAATGTGCTGCTGAAGCAAGTCCGTTTTTTTGAATTTTTTGTGAGGGTCCCGCCTTACGAAATTTTAGCAAAATTTTTTTTTCGTAAACGATGCATTTTCTTCTATTTTTAGGTTGTGTCGGGACACCTGATGACGTTTTGAGACATTTTATACAACTACAGCAGCAGAAATGTGCTGCTGAAGCAAGTCCGTTTTTTTGAATTTTTTGTAAGGGTCCCGCCTTACGAAATTTTAGCAAAAATTTTTTTCGTAAACGATGCATTTTATTCTATTTTTAGGTTGTGTCGGGACTCCTGATGACGTTTTGAAACATTTTATACAACTACAGCATCAGAAATGTGCTGCTGAAGCAAGTCCGTTTTTTTGAATTTTTTGTAAGGGTCCCGCCTTTCGAAATTTTAGCAACATTTTTTTTTCGTAAACGATGCATTTTATTCTATTTTTAGGTTGTGTCGGGACTCCTGATGACGTTTTGAAACATTTTATACAACTACAGCATCAGAAATGTGCTGCTGAAGCAAGTCCGTTTTTTTGAATTTTTTGTTAAGGTCCCGCCTTACGAAATTTTAGCAACATTTTTTTTCGTAAACGATGCATTTTATTCTATTTTTAGGTTGTGTCGGGACTCCTGATGACGTTTTGAAACATTTTATACAACTACAGCAGCAGAAATGTGCTGCTGAAGCAAGTCCGTTTTTTTGAATTTTTTGTAAGGGTCCCGCCTTACGAAATTTTAGCAACATTTTTTTTTCATAAACGATGCATTTTATTCTATTTTTAGGTTGTGCCGGGACTCCTGATGACATTTTGAGACATTTTATACAACTACAGCAGCAGAAATGTGCTGCTGAAGCAAGTCCGTTTTTTTGAATTTTTTGTAAGGGTCCCTCCCGCCTTACGAAATTTTAGCAAATTTTTTTTTTCGTAAACGATGCATTTTCTTCTATTTTTAGGTTGTGTCGGGACTCCTGATGACATTTTGAGACATTTTATACAACTACAGCACCAGAAATGTGCTGCTGAAGCAAGTCCGTTTTTTTGAATTTTTTGTAAGGGTCCCGCCTTACAAATTTTTAGCAAAATATTTTTTCCGTAAACGATGCATTTTCTTCTGTTTTTAGGTTGTGTCGGGACACCTGATGACGTTTTGAGACATTTTATACAACTACAGCAGCAGAAATGTGCTGCTGAAGCAAGTCCGTTTTTTTGAATTTTTTGTAAGGGTCCCGCCTTACGAAATTTTAGCAAAATTTTTTTTCGTAAACGATGCATTTTATTCTATTTTTAGGTTGTGTCGGGACACCTGATGACGTTTTGAAACATTTTATACAACTACAGCAGCAGAAATGTGCTGCTGAAGCAAGTCCGTTTTTTTGAATTTTTTGTAAGGGTCCCGCCTTACGAAATTTTAGCAAATTTTTTTTTTCGTAAACGATGCATTTTCTTCTATTTTTAGGTTGTGTCGGGACTCCTGATGACATTTTGAGACATTTTATACAACTACAGCACCAGAAATGTGCTGCTGAAGCAAATCCGTTTTTTTGAATTTTTTGTAAGGGTCCCGCCTTACGAAATTTTAGCAAAAAATGTTTTCCGTAAACTATGCATTTTTTTCTATTTTTAGGTTGTGTCGGGACACCTGATGACGTTTTGAGACATTTTATACAACTACAGCAGCAGAAATGTGCTGCTGAAGCAAGTCCGTTTTTTTGAATTTTTTGTAAGGGTCCCGCCTTACGAAATTTTAGCAACATTTTTTTTTCGTAAACGATGCATTTTCTTCTATTTTTAGGTTGTGTCGGGACTCCTGATGACATTTTGAGACATTTTATACAACTACAGCAGCAGAAATGTGCTGCTGAAGCAAGTCCGTTTTTTGGAATTTTTTGTAAGGGTCCCGCCTTACGAAATTTTAGCAAAATTTTTTTTTCGTAAACGATGCATTTTCTTCTATTTTTAGGTTGTGTCGGGACACCTGATGACGTTTTGAGACATTTTATACAACTACAGCAGCAGAAATGTGCTGCTGAAGCAAGTCCGTTTTTTTGAATTTTTTGTAAGGGTCCCGCCTTACGAAATTTTAGCAAAATTTTTTTTTCGTAAACGATGCATTTTCTTCTATTTTTAGGTTGTGCCGGGACTCCTGATGACATTTTGAGACATTTTATACAACTACAGCACCAGAAATGTGCTGCTGAAGCAAGTCCGTTTTTTTGAATTTTTTGTAAGGGTCCCGCCTTACGAAATTTTAGCAAAAATTTTTTTCGTAAACGATGCATTTTATTCTATTTTTAGGTTGTGTCGGGACTCCTGATGACGTTTTGAAACATTTTATACAACTACAGCATCAGAAATGTGCTGCTGAAGCAAGTCCGTTTTTTTGAATTTTTTGTAAGGGTCCCGCCTTTCGAAATTTTAGCAACATTTTTTTTTCGTAAACGATGCATTTTATTCTATTTTTAGGTTGTGTCGGGACTCCTGATGACATTTTGAGACATTTTATACAACTACAGCACCAGAAATGTGCTGCTGAAGCAAGTCCGTTTTTTTGAATTTTTTGTAAGGGTCCCGCCTTACGAAATTTTAGCAAATTTTTTTTCCGTAAACGATGCATTTTATTCTATTTTTAGGTTGTGTCGGGACACCTGATGACGTTTTGAAACATTTTATACAACTACAGCATCAGAAATGTGCTGCTGAAGCAAGTCCGTTTTTTTGAATTTTTTGTAAGGGGCCTTACGAAATTTTAGCAAATTTTTTTTTTCGTAAACGATGCATTTTCTTCTATTTTTAGGTTGTGTCGGGACTCCTGATGACATTTTGAGACATTTTATACAACTACAGCAGCAGAAATGTGCTGCTGAAGCAAGTCCGTTTTTTTGAATTTTTTGTAAGGGTCCCGCCTTACGAAATTTTAGCAAAAATTTTTTTCGTAAACGATGCATTTTATTCTATTTTTAGGTTGTGTCGGGACTCCTGATGACGTTTTGAAACATTTTATACAACTACAGCATCAGAAATGTGCTGCTGAAGCAAGTCCGTTTTTTTGAATTTTTTGTAAGGGTCCCGCCTTACGAAATTTTAGCAACATTTTTTTTTCGTAAACGATGCATTTTTTTCTATTTTTAGGTTGTGTCGGGACTCCTGATGACATTTTGAGACATTTTATACAACTACAGCAGCAGAAATGTGCTGCTGAAGCAAGTCCGTTTTTTTGAATTTTTTGTAAGGGTCCCGCCTTACGAAATTTTAGCAAAATTTTTTTTCGTAAACGATGCATTTTATTCTATTTTTAGGTTGTGTCGGGACTCCTGATGACGTTTTGAGACATTTTATACAACTACAGCAGCAGAAATGTGCTGCTGAAGCAAGTCCGTTTTTTTGAATTTTTTGTAAGGGTCCCGCCTTACGAAATTTTAGCAAAATTTTTTTTTCGTAAACGATGCATTTTCTTCTATTTTTAGGTTGTGTCGGGACACCTGATGACGTTTTGAGACATTTTATACAACTACAGCAGCAGAAATGTGCTGCTGAAGCAAGTCCGTTTTTTTGAATTTTTTGTAAGGGTCCCGCCTTACGAAATTTTAGCAAAAATTTTTTTCGTAAACGATGCATTTTATTCTATTTTTAGGTTGTGTCGGGACTCCTGATGACGTTTTGAAACATTTTATACAACTACAGCATCAGAAATGTGCTGCTGAAGCAAGTCCGTTTTTTTGAATTTTTTGTAAGGGTCCCGCCTTTCGAAATTTTAGCAACATTTTTTTTTCGTAAACGATGCATTTTATTCTATTTTTAGGTTGTGTCGGGACTCCTGATGACATTTTGAGACATTTTATACAACTACAGCAGCAGAAATGTGCTGCTGAAGCAAGTCCGTTTTTTTGAATTTTTTGTAAGGGTCCCGCCTTACGAAATTTTAACAAAATTTTTTTTTCGTAAACGATGCATTTTCTTCTATTTTTAGGTTGTGTCGGGACACCTGATGACGTTTTGAGACATTTTATACAACTACAGCAGCAGAAATGTGCTGCTGAAGCAAGTCCGTTTTTTTGAATTTTTTGTGAGGGTCCCGCCTTACGAAATTTTAGCAACATTTTTTTTTCATAAACGATGCATTTTATTCTATTTTTAGGTTGTGCCGGGACTCCTGATGACATTTTGAGACATTTTATACAACTACAGCACCAGAAATGTGCTGCTGAAGCAAGTCCGGTTTTTTGAATTTTTTGTAAGGGTCCCGCCTTACGAAATTTTAGCAAAAAATGTTTTCCGTAAAGTATGCATTTTTTTCTATTTTTAGGTTGTGTCGGGACACCTGATGACGTTTTGAGACATTTTATACAACTACAGCACCAGAAATGTGCTGCTGAAGCAAGTCCGTTTTTTTGCAACTTTTAGCAACATTTTTTTTTCGTAAACGATGCATTTTATTCTATTTTTAGGTTGTGTCGGGACTCCTGATGACGTTTTGAAACATTTTATACAACTACAGCATCAGAAATGTGCTGCTGAAGCAAGTCCGTTTTTTTGAATTTTTTGTAAGGGTCCCGCCTTACGAAATTTTAGCAAAATTTTTTTTTCGTAAACGATGCATTTTATTCTATTTTTAGGTTGTGTCGGGACTCCTGATGACGTTTTGAAACATTTTATACAACTACAGCATCAGAAATGTGCTGCTGAAGCAAGTCCGTTTTTTTGAATTTTTTGTTAAGGTCCCGCCTTACGAAATTTTAGCAACATTTTTTTTCGTAAACGATGCATTTTATTCTATTTTTAGGTTGTGTCGGGACTCCTGATGACGTTTTGAAACATTTTATACAACTACAGCAGCAGAAATGTGCTGCTGAAGCAAGTCCGTTTTTTTGAATTTTTTGTAAGGGTCCCGCCTTACGAAATTTTAGCAACATTTTTTTTTCATAAACGATGCATTTTATTCTATTTTTAGGTTGTGCCGGGACTCCTGATGACATTTTGAGACATTTTATACAACTACAGCAGCAGAAATGTGCTGCTGAAGCAAGTCCGTTTTTTTGAATTTTTTGTAAGGGTCCCTCCCGCCTTACGAAATTTTAGCAAATTTTTTTTTTCGTAAACGATGCATTTTCTTCTATTTTTAGGTTGTGTCGGGACTCCTGATGACATTTTGAGACATTTTATACAACTACAGCACCAGAAATGTGCTGCTGAAGCAAGTCCGTTTTTTTGAATTTTTTGTAAGGGTCCCGCCTTACAAATTTTTAGCAAAATATTTTTTCCGTAAACTATGCATTTTCTTCTGTTTTTAGGTTGTGTCGGGACACCTGATGACGTTTTGAGACATTTTATACAACTACAGCAGCAGAAATGTGCTGCTGAAGCAAGTCCGTTTTTTTTAATTTTTTGTAAGGGTCCCGCCTTACGAAATTTTAGCAAAATTTTTTTTCGTAAACGATGCATTTTATTCTATTTTTAGGTTGTGTCGGGACACCTGATGACGTTTTGAAACATTTTATACAACTACAGCATCAGAAATGTGCTGCTGAAGCAAGTCCGTTTTTTTGAATTTTTTGTAAGGGTCCCGCCTTACGAAATTTTAGCAAATTTTTTTTTTCGTAAACGATGCATTTTCTTCTATTTTTAGGTTGTGTCGGGACTCCTGATGACATTTTGAGACATTTTATACAACTACAGCACCAGAAATGTGCTGCTGAAGCAAGTCCGTTTTTTTGAATTTTTTGTAAGGGTCCCGCCTTACGAAATTTTAGCAAAAAATGTTTTCCGTAAACTATGCATTTTTTTCTATTTTTAGGTTGTGTCGGGACACCTGATGACGTTTTGAGACATTTTATACAACTACAGCAGCAGAAATGTGCTGCTGAAGCAAGTCCGTTTTTTTGAATTTTTTGTAAGGGTCCCGCCTTACGAAATTTTAGCAAAATTTTTTTTTCGTAAACGATGCATTTTCTTCTATTTTTAGGTTGTGTCGGGACACCTGATGACGTTTTGAGACATTTTATACAACTACAGCAGCAGAAATGTGCTGCTGAAGCAAGTCAGTTTTTTTGAATTTTTTGTAAGGGTCCCGCCTTACGAAATTTTAGCAAAAATTTTTTTCGTAAACGATGCATTTTATTCTATTTTTAGGTTGTGTCGGGACTCCTGATGACGTTTTGAAACATTTTATACAACTACAGCATCAGAAATGTGCTGCTGAAGCAAGTCCGTTTTTTTGAATTTTTTGTAAGGGTCCCGCCTTTCGAAATTTTAGCAACATTTTTTTTTCGTAAACGATGCATTTTATTCTATTTTTAGGTTGTGTCGGGACTCCTGATGACATTTTGAGACATTTTATACAACTACAGCACCAGAAATGTGCTGCTGAAGCAAGTCCGTTTTTTTGAATTTTTTGTAAGGGTCCCGCCTTACGAAATTTTAGCAAATTTTTTTTCCGTAAACGATGCATTTTATTCTATTTTTAGGTTGTGTCGGGACACCTGATGACGTTTTGAAACATTTTATACAACTACAGCATCAGAAATGTGCTGCTGAAGCAAGTCCGTTTTTTTGAATTTTTTGTAAGGGTCCCGCCTTACAAAATTTTAGCAAAATTTTTTTTTCGTAAACGATGCATTTTCTTCTATTTTTAGGTTGTGTCGGGACTCCTGATGACATTTTGAGACATTTTATACAACTACAGCAGCAGAAATGTGCTGCTGAAGCAAGTCTGTTTTTTTGAATTTTTTGTAAGGGTCCCGCCTTACGAAATTTTAGCAAAATTTTTTTTCGTAAACGATGCATTTTATTCTATTTTTAGGTTGTGTCGGGACTCCTGATGACGTTTTGAAACATTTTATACAACTACAGCATCAGAAATGTGCTGCTGAAGCAAGTCCGTTTTTTTGAATTTTTTGTAAGGGTCCCGCCTTTCGAAATTTTAGCAACATTTTTTTTTCGTAAACGATGCATTTTATTCTATTTTTAGGTTGTGTCGGGACTCCTGATGACATTTTGAGACATTTTATACAACTACAGCACCAGAAATGTGCTGCTGAAGCAAGTCCGTTTTTTTGAATTTTTTGTAAGGGTCCCGCCTTACGAAATTTTAGCAATTTTTTTTTCCGTAAACGATGCATTTTATTCTATTTTTAGGTTGTGTCGGGACACCTGATGACGTTTTGAAACATTTTATACAACTACAGCATCAGAAATGTGCTGCTGAAGCAAGTCCGTTTTTTTGAATTTTTTGTAAGGGGCCTTACGAAATTTTAGCAAATTTTTTTTTTCGTAAACGATGCATTTTCTTCTATTTTTAGGTTGTGTCGGGACTCCTGATGACGTTTTGAAACATTTTATACAACTACAGCATCAGAAATGTGCTGCTGAAGCAAGTCCGTTTTTTTGAATTTTTTGTAAGGGTCCCGCCTTACGAAATTTTAGCAACATTTTTTTTTCGTAAACGATGCATTTTCTTCTATTTTTAGGTTGTGTCGGGACTCCTGATGACGTTTTGAAACATTTTATACAACTACAGCATCAGAAATGTGCTGCTGAAGCAAGTCCGTTTTTTTGAATTTTTTGTAAGGGTCCCGCCTTACGAAATTTTAGCAAAATTTTTTTTTCGTAAACGATGCATTTTATTCTATTTTTAGGTTGTGTCGGGACTCCTGATGACGTTTTGAAACATTTTATACAACTACAGCATCAGAAATGTGCTGCTGAAGCAAGTCCGTTTTTTTGAATTTTTTGTTAGGGTCCCGCCTTACGAAATTTTAGCAAAATTTTTTTTTCGTAAACGATGCATTTTCTTCTATTTTTAGGTTGTGTCGGGACTCCTGATGACATTTTGAGACATTTTATACAACTACAGCACAAGAAATGTGCTGCTGAAGCAAGTCCGTTTTTTTGATTTTTTTTGTAAGGGTCCCGCCTTTCGAAATTTTAGCAACATTTTTTTTTCGTAAACGATGCATTTTATTCTATTTTTAGGTTGTGTCGGGACTCCTGATGACATTTTGAGACATTTTATACAACTACAGCAGCAGAAATGTGCTGCTGAAGCAAGTCCGTTTTTTTGAATTTTTTGTAAGGGTCCCGCCTTACGAAATTTTAGCAAAATTTTTTTTCGTAAACGATGCATTTTATTCTATTTTTAGGTTGTGTCGGGACTCCTGATGACGTTTTGAGACATTTTATACAACTACAGCAGCAGAAATGTGCTGCTGAAGCAAGTCCGTTTTTTTGAATTTTTTGTAAGGGTCCCGCCTTACGAAATTTTAGCAAAATTTTTTTTTCGTAAACGATGCATTTTCTTCTATTTTTAGGTTGTGTCGGGACACCTGATGACGTTTTGAGACATTTTATACAACTACAGCAGCAGAAATGTGCTGCTGAAGCAAGTCCGTTTTTTTGAATTTTTTGTAAGGGTCCCGCCTTACGAAATTTTAGCAAAAATTTTTTTCGTAAACGATGCATTTTATTCTATTTTTAGGTTGTGTCGGGACTCCTGATGACGTTTTGAAACATTTTATACAACTACAGCATCAGAAATGTGCTGCTGAAGCAAGTCCGTTTTTTTGAATTTTTTGTAAGGGTCCCGCCTTTCGAAATTTTAGCAACATTTTTTTTTCGTAAACGATGCATTTTATTCTATTTTTAGGTTGTGTCGGGACTCCTGATGACATTTTGAGACATTTTATACAACTACAGCAGCAGAAATGTGCTGCTGAAGCAAGTCCGTTTTTTTGAATTTTTTGTAAGGGTCCCGCCTTACGAAATTTTAACAAAAATTTTTTTTCGTAAACGATGCATTTTCTTCTATTTTTAGGTTGTGCCGGGACTCCTGATGACATTTTGAGACATTTTATACAACTACAGCACCAGAAATGTGCTGCTGAAGCAAGTCCGGTTTTTTGAATTTTTTGTAAGGGTCCCGCCTTACGAAATTTTAGCAAAATTTTTTCCGTAAAGTATGCATTTTTTTCTATTTTTAGGTTGTGTCGGGACACCTGATGACGTTTTGAGACATTTTATACAACTACAGCACCAGAAATGTGCTGCTGAAGCAAGTCCGTTTTTTTGAATTTTTTGTAAGGGTCCCGCCTTACGAAATTTTAGCAAAATTTTTTTTCCGTAAACGATGCATTTTCTTCTATTTTTAGGTTGTGTCGGGACTCCTGATGACGTTTTGAGACATTTTATACAACTACAGCAGCAGAAATGTGCTGCTGAAGCAAGTCCGTTTTTTTGAATTTTTTGTAAGGGTCCCGCCTTACGAAATTTTAGCAAAATTTTTTTTCGTAAACGATGCATTTTATTCTATTTTTAGGTTGTGTCGGGACTCCTGATGACGTTTTGAAACATTTTATACAACTACAGCATCAGAAATGTGCTGCTGAAGCAAGTCCGTTTTTTTGAATTTTTTGTAAGGGTCCCGCCTTACGAAATTTTAGCAAAAATTTTTTTTCGTAAACGATGCATTTTATTCTATTTTTAGGTTGTGTCGGGACACCTGATGACGTTTTGAGACATTTTATACAACTACAGCAGCAGAAATGTGCTGCTGAAGCAAGTCCGTTTTTTTGCAACTTTTAGCAACATTTTTTTTTCGTAAACGATGCATTTTATTCTATTTTTAGGTTGTGTCGGGACTCCTGATGACGTTTTGAAACATTTTATACAACTACAGCATCAGAAATGTGCTGCTGAAGCAAGTCCGTTTTTTTGAATTTTTTGTAAGGGTCGCGCCTTACGAAATTTTAGCAAAATTTTTTTTTCGTAAACGATGCATTTTATTCTATTTTTAGGTTGTGTCGGGACTCCTGATGACGTTTTGAAACATTTTATACAACTACAGCATCAGAAATGTGCTGCTGAAGCAAGTCCGTTTTTTTGAATTTTTTGTTAAGGTCCCGCCTTACGAAATTTTAGCAACATTTTTTTTCGTAAACGATGCATTTTATTCTATTTTTAGGTTGTGTCGGGACTCCTGATGACGTTTTGAAACATTTTATACAACTACAGCAGCAGAAATGTGCTGCTGAAGCAAGTCCGTTTTTTTGAATTTTTTGTAAGGGTCCCGCCTTACGAAATTTTAGCAACATTTTTTTTTCATAAACGATGCATTTTATTCTATTTTTAGGTTGTGCCGGGACTCCTGATGACATTTTGAGACATTTTATACAACTACAGCACCAGAAATGTGCTGCTGAAGCAAGTCCGTTTTTTTGAATTTTTTGTAAGGGTCCCGCCTTACAAATTTTTAGCAAAATATTTTTTCCGTAAACTATGCATTTTCTTCTGTTTTTAGGTTGTGTCGGGACACCTGATGACGTTTTGAGACATTTTATACAACTACAGCAGCAGAAATGTGCTGCTGAAGCAAGTCCGTTTTTTTGAATTTTTTGTAAGGGTCCCGCCTTACGAAATTTTAGCAAATTTTTTTTTTCGTAAACGATGCATTTTCTTCTATTTTTAGGTTGTGTCGGGACTCCTGATGACATTTTGAGACATTTTATACAACTACAGCAGCAGAAATGTGCTGCTGAAGCAAGTCCGTTTTTTTGAATTTTTTGTAAGGGTCCCGCCTTACGAAATTTTAGCAAAAAATGTTTTCCGTAAACTATGCATTTTTTTCTATTTTTAGGTTGTGTCGGGACTCCTGATGACGTTTTGAGACATTTTATACAACTACAGCAGCAGAAATGTGCTGCTGAAGCAAGTCCGTTTTTTTGAATTTTTTGTAAGGGTCCCGCCTTACGAAATTTTAGCAACATTTTTTTTTCGTAAACGATGCATTTTCTTCTATTTTTAGGTTGTGTCGGGACTCCTGATGACATTTTGAGACATTTTATACAACTACAGCAGCAGAAATGTGCTGCTGAAGCAAGTCCGTTTTTTTGAATTTTTTGTAAGGGTCCCGCCTTACGAAATTTTAGCAAAATTTTTTTTTCGTAAACGATGCATTTTCTTCTATTTTTAGGTTGTGTCGGGACACCTGATGACGTTTTGAGACATTTTATACAACTACAGCAGCAGAAATGTGCTGCTGAAGCAAGTCCGTTTTTTTGAATTTTTTGTAAGGGTCCCGCCTTACGAAATTTTAGCAAAATTGTTTTTTCGTAAACGATGCATTTTCTTCTATTTTTAGGTTGTGTCGGGACACCTGATGACGTTTTGAGACATTTTATACAACTACAGCAGCAGAAATGTGCTGCTGAAGCAAGTCCGTTTTTTTGAATTTTTTGTAAGGGTCCCGCCTTACGAAATTTTAGCAAAATTTTTTTTTCGTAAACGATGCATTTTCTTCTATTTTTAGGTTGTGTCGGGACACCTGATGACGTTTTGAGACATTTTATACAACTACAGCAGCAGAAATGTGCTGCTGAAGCAAGTCCGTTTTTTTGAATTTTTTGTAAGGGTCCCGCCTTACGAAATTTTAGCAAAATTTTTTTTTCGTAAACGATGCATTTTCTTCTATTTTTAGGTTGTGTCGGGACACCTGATGACGTTTTGAGACATTTTATACAACTACAGCAGCAGAAATGTGCTGCTGAAGCAAGTCCGTTTTTTTGAATTTTTTGTAAGGGTCCCGCCTTACGAAATTTTAGCAAAATTGTTTTTTCGTAAACGATGCATTTTATTCTATTTTTAGGTTGTGCCGGGACTCCTGATGACATTTTGAGACATTTTATACAACTACAGCACCAGAAATGTGCTGCTGAAGCAAGTCAGTTTTTTTGAATTTTTTGTAAGGGTCCCGCCTTACGAAATTTTAGCAAAAATTTTTTTCGTAAACGATGCATTTTATTCTATTTTTAGGTTGTGTCGGGACTCCTGATGACGTTTTGAAACATTTTATACAACTACAGCATCAGAAATGTGCTGCTGAAGCAAGTCCGTTTTTTTGAATTTTTTGTAAGGGTCCCGCCTTTCGAAATTTTAGCAACATTTTTTTTTCGTAAACGATGCATTTTATTCTATTTTTAGGTTGTGTCGGGACTCCTGATGACATTTTGAGACATTTTATACAACTACAGCACCAGAAATGTGCTGCTGAAGCAAGTCCGTTTTTTTGAATTTTTTGTAAGGGTCCCGCCTTACGAAATTTTAGCAAATTTTTTTTCCGTAAACGATGCATTTTATTCTATTTTTAGGTTGTGTCGGGACACCTGATGACGTTTTGAAACATTTTATACAACTACAGCATCAGAAATGTGCTGCTGAAGCAAGTCCGTTTTTTTGAATTTTTTGTAAGGGGCCTTACGAAATTTTAGCAAATTTTTTTTTTCGTAAACGATGCATTTTCTTCTATTTTTAGGTTGTGTCGGGACTCCTGATGACATTTTGAGACATTTTATACAACTACAGCAGCAGAAATGTGCTGCTGAAGCAAGTCCGTTTTTTTGAATTTTTTGTAAGGGTCCCCTTACGAAATTTTAGCAAAATTTTTTTTCGTAAACGATGCATTTTCTTCTATTTTTAGGTTGTGTCGGGACTCCTGATGACATTTTGAGACATTTTATACAACTACAGCAGCAGAAATGTGCTGCTGAAGCAAGTCCGTTTTTTTGAATTTTTTGTGAGGGTCCCGCCTTACGAAAATTTTAGCAACATTTTTTTTTCATAAACGATGCATTTTATTCTATTTTTAGGTTGTGCCGGGACTCCTGATGACATTTTGAGACATTTTATACAACTACAGCACCAGAAATGTGCTGCTGAAGCAAGTCCGTTTTTTTGAATTTTTTGTAAGGGTCCCGCCTTACGAAATTTTAGCAAAAATTTTTTTCGTAAACGATGCATTTTATTCTATTTTTAGGTTGTGTCGGGACTCCTGATGACGTTTTGAAACATTTTATACAACTACAGCATCAGAAATGTGCTGCTGAAGCAAGTCCGTTTTTTTGAATTTTTTGTAAGGGTCCCGCCTTACGAAATTTTAGCAACATTTTTTTTTCGTAAACGATGCATTTTCTTCTATTTTTAGGTTGTGTCGGGACTCCTGATGACGTTTTGAAACATTTTATACAACTACAGCATCAGAAATGTGCTGCTGAAGCAAGTCCGTTTTTTTGAATTTTTTGTAAGGGTCCCGCCTTACGAAATTTTAGCAAAATTTTTTTTTCGTAAACGATGCATTTTATTCTATTTTTAGGTTGTGTCGGGACTCCTGATGACGTTTTGAAACATTTTATACAACTACAGCATCAGAAATGTGCTGCTGAAGCAAGTCCGTTTTTTTGAATTTTTTTTAGGGTCCCGCCTTACGAAATTTTAGCAAAAAATGTTTTCCGTAAACTATGCATTTTTTTCTATTTTTAGGTTGTGTCGGGACTCCTGATGACATTTTGAGACATTTTATACAACTACAGCACCAGAAATGTGCTGCTGAAGCAAGTCCGTTTTTTTGAATTTTTTGTAAGGGTCCCGCCTTACGAAATTTTAGCAAAATTTTTTTTTCGTAAACGATGCATTTTCTTCTATTTTTAGGTTGTGTCGGGACTCCTGATGACATTTTGAGACATTTTATACAACTACAGCACAAGAAATGTGCTGCTGAAGCAAGTCCGTTTTTTTGATTTTTTTTGTAAGGGTCCCGCCTTTCGAAATTTTAGCAACATTTTTTTTTCGTAAACGATGCATTTTATTCTATTTTTAGGTTGTGTCGGGACTCCTGATGACATTTTGAGACATTTTATACAACTACAGCAGCAGAAATGTGCTGCTGAAGCAAGTCCGTTTTTTTGAATTTTTTGTAAGGGTCCCGCCTTACGAAATTTTAGCAAAATTTTTTTTCGTAAACGATGCATTTTATTCTATTTTTAGGTTGTGTCGGGACTCCTGATGACGTTTTGAGACATTTTATACAACTACAGCAGCAGAAATGTGCTGCTGAAGCAAGTCCGTTTTTTTGAATTTTTTGTAAGGGTCCCGCCTTACGAAATTTTAGCAAAATTTTTTTTTCGTAAACGATGCATTTTCTTCTATTTTTAGGTTGTGTCGGGACACCTGATGACGTTTTGAGACATTTTATACAACTACAGCAGCAGAAATGTGCTGCTGAAGCAAGTCCGTTTTTTTGAATTTTTTGTAAGGGTCCCGCCTTACGAAATTTTAGCAAAAATTTTTTTCGTAAACGATGCATTTTATTCTATTTTTAGGTTGTGTCGGGACTCCTGATGACGTTTTGAAACATTTTATACAACTACAGCATCAGAAATGTGCTGCTGAAGCAAGTCCGTTTTTTTGAATTTTTTGTAAGGGTCCCGCCTTTCGAAATTTTAGCAACATTTTTTTTTCGTAAACGATGCATTTTATTCTATTTTTAGGTTGTGTCGGGACTCCTGATGACATTTTGAGACATTTTATACAACTACAGCAGCAGAAATGTGCTGCTGAAGCAAGTCCGTTTTTTTGAATTTTTTGTAAGGGTCCCGCCTTACGAAATTTTAACAAAATTTTTTTTTCGTAAACGATGCATTTTCTTCTATTTTTAGGTTGTGTCGGGACACCTGATGACGTTTTGAGACATTTTATACAACTACAGCAGCAGAAATGTGCTGCTGAAGCAAGTCCGTTTTTTTGAATTTTTTGTGAGGGTCCCGCCTTACGAAATTTTAGCAACATTTTTTTTTCATAAACGATGCATTTTATTCTATTTTTAGGTTGTGCCGGGACTCCTGATGACATTTTGAGACATTTTATACAACTACAGCACCAGAAATGTGCTGCTGAAGCAAGTCCGGTTTTTTGAATTTTTTGTAAGGGTCCCGCCTTACGAAATTTTAGCAAAAAATGTTTTCCGTAAAGTATGCATTTTTTTCTATTTTTAGGTTGTGTCGGGACACCTGATGACGTTTTGAGACATTTTATACAACTACAGCACCAGAAATGTGCTGCTGAAGCAAGTCCGTTTTTTTGAATTTTTTGTAAGGGTCCCGCCTTACGAAATTTTAGCAAAATTTTTTTTCCGTAAACGATGCATTTTCTTCTATTTTTAGGTTGTGTCGGGACACCTGATGACGTTTTGAGACATTTTATACAACTACAGCAGCAGAAATGTGCTGCTGAAGCAAGTCCGTTTTTTTGAATTTTTTGTAAGGGTCCCGCCTTACGAAATTTTAGCAAAATTTTTTTTCGTAAACGATGCATTTTATTCTATTTTTAGGTTGTGTCGGGACTCCTGATGACGTTTTGAAACATTTTATACAACTACAGCATCAGAAATGTGCTGCTGAAGCAAGTCCGTTTTTTTGAATTTTTTGTAAGTGTCCCGCCTTACGAAATTTTAGCAAAAATTTTTTTTCGTAAACGATGCATTTTATTCTATTTTTAGGTTGTGTCGGGACACCTGATGACGTTTTGAGACATTTTATACAACTACAGCAGCAGAAATGTGCTGCTGAAGCAAGTCCGTTTTTTTGAATTTTTTGTAAGGGTCCCGCCTTACGAAATTTTAGCAAAAATTTTTTTTCGTAAACGATGCATTTTATTCTATTTTTAGGTTGTGTCGGGACTCCTGATGACGTTTTGAGACATTTTATACAACTACAGCACCAGAAATGTGCTGCTGAAGCAAGTCCGTTTTTTTGCAACTTTTAGCAACATTTTTTTTTCGTAAACGATGCATTTTATTCTATTTTTAGGTTGTGTCGGGACTCCTGATGACGTTTTGAAACATTTTATACAACTACAGCATCAGAAATGTGCTGCTGAAGCAAGTCCGTTTTTTTGAATTTTTTGTAAGGGTCCCGCCTTACGAAATTTTAGCAAAATTTTTTTTTCGTAAACGATGCATTTTATTCTATTTTTAGGTTGTGTCGGGACTCCTGATGACGTTTTGAAACATTTTATACAACTACAGCAGCAGAAATGTGCTGCTGAAGCAAGTCCGTTTTTTTGAATTTTTTGTAAGGGTCCCGCCTTACGAAATTTTAGCAACATTTTTTTTTCATAAACGATGCATTTTATTCTATTTTTAGGTTGTGCCGGGACTCCTGATGACATTTTGAGACATTTTATACAACTACAGCAGCAGAAATGTGCTGCTGAAGCAAGTCCGTTTTTTTGAATTTTTTGTAAGGGTCCCTCCCGCCTTACGAAATTTTAGCAAATTTTTTTTTTCGTAAACGATGCATTTTCTTCTATTTTTAGGTTGTGTCGGGACACCTGATGACATTTTGAGACATTTTATACAACTACAGCACCAGAAATGTGCTGCTGAAGCAAGTCCGTTTTTTTGAATTTTTTGTTAAGGTCCCGCCTTACGAAATTTTAGCAACATTTTTTTTCGTAAACGATGCATTTTATTCTATTTTTAGGTTGTGTCGGGACTCCTGATGACGTTTTGAAACATTTTATACAACTACAGCAGCAGAAATGTGCTGCTGAAGCAAGTCCGTTTTTTTGAATTTTTTGTAAGGGTCCCGCCTTACGAAATTTTAGCAACATTTTTTTTCGTAAACGATGCATTTTCTTCTATTTTTAGGTTGTGTCGGGACTCCTGATGACATTTTGAGACATTTTATACAACTACAGCAGCAGAAATGTGCTGCTGAAGCAAGTCCGTTTTTTTGAATTTTTTGTGAGGGTCCCGCCTTACGAAAATTTTAGCAACATTTTTTTTTCATAAACGATGCATTTTATTCTATTTTTAGGTTGTGCCGGGACTCCTGATGACATTTTGAGACATTTTATACAACTACAGCACCAGAAATGTGCTGCTGAAGCAAGTCCGTTTTTTTGAATTTTTTGTAAGGGTGCCGCCTTACGAAATTTTAGCAAAAATTTTTTTCGTAAACGATGCATTTTATTCTATTTTTAGGTTGTGTCGGGACTCCTGATGACGTTTTGAAACATTTTATACAACTACAGCATCAGAAATGTGCTGCTGAAGCAAGTCCGTTTTTTTGAATTTTTTGTAAGGGTCCCGCCTTACGAAATTTTAGCAACATTTTTTTTTCGTAAACGATGCATTTTCTTCTATTTTTAGGTTGTGTCGGGACTCCTGATGACGTTTTGAAACATTTTATACAACTACAGCATCAGAAATGTGCTGCTGAAGCAAGTCCGTTTTTTTGAATTTTTTGTAAGGGTCCCGCCTTACGAAATTTTAGCAAAATTTTTTTTTCGTAAACGATGCATTTTATTCTATTTTTAGGTTGTGTCGGGACTCCTGATGACGTTTTGAAACATTTTATACAACTACAGCATCAGAAATGTGCTGCTGAAGCAAGTCCGTTTTTTTGAATTTTTTGTTAGGGTCCCGCCTTACGAAATTTTAGCAAAAAATGTTTTCCGTAAACTATGCATTTTTTTCTATTTTTAGGTTGTGTCGGGACTCCTGATGACATTTTGAGACATTTTATACAACTACAGCACCAGAAATGTGCTGCTGAAGCAAGTCCGTTTTTTTGAATTTTTTGTAAGGGTCCCGCCTTACGAAATTTTAGCAAAATTTTTTTTTCGTAAACGATGCATTTTCTTCTATTTTTAGGTTGTGTCGGGACTCCTGATGACATTTTGAGACATTTTATACAACTACAGCACAAGAAATGTGCTGCTGAAGCAAGTCCGTTTTTTTGATTTTTTTTGTAAGGGTCCCGCCTTTCGAAATTTTAGCAACATTTTTTTTTCGTAAACGATGCATTTTATTCTATTTTTAGGTTGTGTCGGGACTCCTGATGACATTTTGAGACATTTTATACAACTACAGCAGCAGAAATGTGCTGCTGAAGCAAGTCCGTTTTTTTGAATTTTTTGTAAGGGTCCCGCCTTACGAAATTTTAGCAAAATTTTTTTTCGTAAACGATGCATTTTATTCTATTTTTAGGTTGTGTCGGGACTCCTGATGACGTTTTGAGACATTTTATACAACTACAGCAGCAGAAATGTGCTGCTGAAGCAAGTCCGTTTTTTTGAATTTTTTGTAAGGGTCCCGCCTTACGAAATTTTAGCAAAATTTTTTTTTCGTAAACGATGCATTTTCTTCTATTTTTAGGTTGTGTCGGGACACCTGATGACGTTTTGAGACATTTTATACAACTACAGCACCAGAAATGTGCTGCTGAAGCAAGTCCGTTTTTTTGAATTTTTTGTAAGGGTCCCGCCTTACGAAATTTTAGCAAAAAATTTTTTCGTAAACGATGCATTTTATTCTATTTTTAGGTTGTGTCGGGACTCCTGATGACGTTTTGAAACATTTTATACAACTACAGCATCAGAAATGTGCTGCTGAAGCAAGTCCGTTTTTTTGAATTTTTTGTAAGGGTCCCGCCTTTCGAAATTTTAGCAACATTTTTTTTTCGTAAACGATGCATTTTATTCTATTTTTAGGTTGTGTCGGGACTCCTGATGACGTTTTGAAACATTTTATACAACTACAGCATCAGAAATGTGCTGCTGAAGCAAGTCCGTTTTTTTGAATTTTTTGTTAAGGTCCCGCCTTACGAAATTTTAGCAACATTTTTTTTCGTAAACGATGCATTTTATTCTATTTTTAGGTTGTGTCGGGACTCCTGATGACGTTTTGAAACATTTTATACAACTACAGCA
The DNA here is from genome assembly GCF_033978685.3 of Nerophis lumbriciformis. NCBI lineage: Eukaryota > Metazoa > Chordata > Actinopteri > Syngnathiformes > Syngnathidae > Nerophis > Nerophis lumbriciformis. The sequence goes on along the minus strand of NW_027316626.1, from coordinate 49,751 downwards.
GCAGAAATGTGCTGCTGAAGCAAGTCCGTTTTTTTGAATTTTTTGTAAGGGTCCCGCCTTACGAAATTTTAGCAACATTTTTTTTTCATAAACGATGCATTTTATTCTATTTTTAGGTTGTGCCGGGACTCCTGATGACATTTTGAGACATTTTATACAACTACAGCAGCAGAAATGTGCTGCTGAAGCAAGTCCGTTTTTTTGAATTTTTTGTAAGGGTCCCGCCTTACGAAATTTTAGCAAAATTTTTTTTCGTAAACGATGCATTTTATTCTATTTTTAGGTTGTGTCGGGACTCCTGATGACGTTTTGAGACATTTTATACAACTACAGCAGCAGAAATGTGCTGCTGAAGCAAGTCCGTTTTTTTGAATTTTTTGTAAGGGTCCCGCCTTACGAAATTTTAGCAAAATTTTTTTTTCGTAAACGATGCATTTTCTTCTATTTTTAGGTTGTGTCGGGACACCTGATGACGTTTTGAGACATTTTATACAACTACAGCAGCAGAAATGTGCTGCTGAAGCAAGTCCGTTTTTTTGAATTTTTTGTAAGGGTCCCGCCTTACGAAATTTTAGCAAAAATTTTTTTCGTAAACGATGCATTTTATTCTATTTTTAGGTTGTGTCGGGACTCCTGATGACGTTTTGAAACATTTTATACAACTACAGCATCAGAAATGTGCTGCTGAAGCAAGTCCGTTTTTTTGAATTTTTTGTAAGGGTCCCGCCTTTCGAAATTTTAGCAACATTTTTTTTTCGTAAACGATGCATTTTATTCTATTTTTAGGTTGTGTCGGGACTCCTGATGACGTTTTGAAACATTTTATACAACTACAGCATCAGAAATGTGCTGCTGAAGCAAGTCCGTTTTTTTGAATTTTTTGTTAAGGTCCCGCCTTACGAAATTTTAGCAACATTTTTTTTCGTAAACGATGCATTTTATTCTATTTTTAGGTTGTGTCGGGACTCCTGATGACGTTTTGAAACATTTTATACAACTACAGCAGCAGAAATGTGCTGCTGAAGCAAGTCCGTTTTTTTGAATTTTTTGTAAGGGTCCCGCCTTACGAAATTTTAGCAACATTTTTTTTTCATAAACGATGCATTTTATTCTATTTTTAGGTTGTGCCGGGACTCCTGATGACATTTTGAGACATTTTATACAACTACAGCAGCAGAAATGTGCTGCTGAAGCAAGTCCGTTTTTTTGAATTTTTTGTAAGGGTCCCTCCCGCCTTACGAAATTTTAGCAAATTTTTTTTTTCGTAAACGATGCATTTTCTTCTATTTTTAGGTTGTGTCGGGACTCCTGATGACATTTTGAGACATTTTATACAACTACAGCACCAGAAATGTGCTGCTGAAGCAAGTCCGTTTTTTTGAATTTTTTGTAAGGGTCCCGCCTTACGAAATTTTAGCAAATTTTTTTTCCGTAAACGATGCATTTTATTCTATTTTTAGGTTGTGTCGGGACACCTGATGACGTTTTGAAACATTTTATACAACTACAGCATCAGAAATGTGCTGCTGAAGCAAGTCCGTTTTTTTGAATTTTTTGTAAGGGGCCTTACGAAATTTTAGCAAATTTTTTTTTTCGTAAACGATGCATTTTCTTCTATTTTTAGGTTGTGTCGGGACTCCTGATGACATTTTGAGACATTTTATACAACTACAGCAGCAGAAATGTGCTGCTGAAGCAAGTCCGTTTTTTTGAATTTTTTGTAAGGGTCCCGCCTTACGAAATTTTAGCAAAAATTTTTTTCGTAAACGATGCATTTTATTCTATTTTTAGGTTGTGTCGGGACTCCTGATGACGTTTTGAAACATTTTATACAACTACAGCATCAGAAATGTGCTGCTGAAGCAAGTCCGTTTTTTTGAATTTTTTGTAAGGGTCCCGCCTTACGAAATTTTAGCAACATTTTTTTTTCGTAAACGATGCATTTTTTTCTATTTTTAGGTTGTGTCGGGACTCCTGATGACATTTTGAGACATTTTATACAACTACAGCAGCAGAAATGTGCTGCTGAAGCAAGTCCGTTTTTTTGAATTTTTTGTAAGGGTCCCGCCTTACGAAATTTTAGCAAAATTTTTTTTCGTAAACGATGCATTTTATTCTATTTTTAGGTTGTGTCGGGACTCCTGATGACGTTTTGAGACATTTTATACAACTACAGCAGCAGAAATGTGCTGCTGAAGCAAGTCCGTTTTTTTGAATTTTTTGTAAGGGTCCCGCCTTACGAAATTTTAGCAAAATTTTTTTTTCGTAAACGATGCATTTTCTTCTATTTTTAGGTTGTGTCGGGACACCTGATGACGTTTTGAGACATTTTATACAACTACAGCAGCAGAAATGTGCTGCTGAAGCAAGTCCGTTTTTTTGAATTTTTTGTAAGGGTCCCGCCTTACGAAATTTTAGCAAAAATTTTTTTCGTAAACGATGCATTTTATTCTATTTTTAGGTTGTGTCGGGACTCCTGATGACGTTTTGAAACATTTTATACAACTACAGCATCAGAAATGTGCTGCTGAAGCAAGTCCGTTTTTTTGAATTTTTTGTAAGGGTCCCGCCTTTCGAAATTTTAGCAACATTTTTTTTTCGTAAACGATGCATTTTATTCTATTTTTAGGTTGTGTCGGGACTCCTGATGACATTTTGAGACATTTTATACAACTACAGCAGCAGAAATGTGCTGCTGAAGCAAGTCCGTTTTTTTGAATTTTTTGTAAGGGTCCCGCCTTACGAAATTTTAACAAAATTTTTTTTTCGTAAACGATGCATTTTCTTCTATTTTTAGGTTGTGTCGGGACACCTGATGACGTTTTGAGACATTTTATACAACTACAGCAGCAGAAATGTGCTGCTGAAGCAAGTCCGTTTTTTTGAATTTTTTGTGAGGGTCCCGCCTTACGAAATTTTAGCAACATTTTTTTTTCATAAACGATGCATTTTATTCTATTTTTAGGTTGTGCCGGGACTCCTGATGACATTTTGAGACATTTTATACAACTACAGCACCAGAAATGTGCTGCTGAAGCAAGTCCGGTTTTTTGAATTTTTTGTAAGGGTCCCGCCTTACGAAATTTTAGCAAAAAATGTTTTCCGTAAAGTATGCATTTTTTTCTATTTTTAGGTTGTGTCGGGACACCTGATGACGTTTTGAGACATTTTATACAACTACAGCACCAGAAATGTGCTGCTGAAGCAAGTCCGTTTTTTTGCAACTTTTAGCAACATTTTTTTTTCGTAAACGATGCATTTTATTCTATTTTTAGGTTGTGTCGGGACTCCTGATGACGTTTTGAAACATTTTATACAACTACAGCATCAGAAATGTGCTGCTGAAGCAAGTCCGTTTTTTTGAATTTTTTGTAAGGGTCCCGCCTTACGAAATTTTAGCAAAATTTTTTTTTCGTAAACGATGCATTTTATTCTATTTTTAGGTTGTGTCGGGACTCCTGATGACGTTTTGAAACATTTTATACAACTACAGCATCAGAAATGTGCTGCTGAAGCAAGTCCGTTTTTTTGAATTTTTTGTTAAGGTCCCGCCTTACGAAATTTTAGCAACATTTTTTTTCGTAAACGATGCATTTTATTCTATTTTTAGGTTGTGTCGGGACTCCTGATGACGTTTTGAAACATTTTATACAACTACAGCAGCAGAAATGTGCTGCTGAAGCAAGTCCGTTTTTTTGAATTTTTTGTAAGGGTCCCGCCTTACGAAATTTTAGCAACATTTTTTTTTCATAAACGATGCATTTTATTCTATTTTTAGGTTGTGCCGGGACTCCTGATGACATTTTGAGACATTTTATACAACTACAGCAGCAGAAATGTGCTGCTGAAGCAAGTCCGTTTTTTTGAATTTTTTGTAAGGGTCCCTCCCGCCTTACGAAATTTTAGCAAATTTTTTTTTTCGTAAACGATGCATTTTCTTCTATTTTTAGGTTGTGTCGGGACTCCTGATGACATTTTGAGACATTTTATACAACTACAGCACCAGAAATGTGCTGCTGAAGCAAGTCCGTTTTTTTGAATTTTTTGTAAGGGTCCCGCCTTACAAATTTTTAGCAAAATATTTTTTCCGTAAACTATGCATTTTCTTCTGTTTTTAGGTTGTGTCGGGACACCTGATGACGTTTTGAGACATTTTATACAACTACAGCAGCAGAAATGTGCTGCTGAAGCAAGTCCGTTTTTTTGAATTTTTTGTAAGGGTCCCGCCTTACGAAATTTTAGCAAATTTTTTTTTTCGTAAACGATGCATTTTCTTCTATTTTTAGGTTGTGTCGGGACTCCTGATGACATTTTGAGACATTTTATACAACTACAGCACCAGAAATGTGCTGCTGAAGCAAGTCCGTTTTTTTGAATTTTTTGTAAGGGTCCCGCCTTACGAAATTTTAGCAAAAAATGTTTTCCGTAAACTATGCATTTTTTTCTATTTTTAGGTTGTGTCGGGACACCTGATGACGTTTTGAGACATTTTATACAACTACAGCAGCAGAAATGTGCTGCTGAAGCAAGTCCGTTTTTTTGAATTTTTTGTAAGGGTCCCGCCTTACGAAATTTTAGCAAAATTTTTTTTTCGTAAACGATGCATTTTCTTCTATTTTTAGGTTGTGTCGGGACACCTGATGACATTTTGAGACATTTTATACAACTACAGCAGCAGAAATGTGCTGCTGAAGCAAGTCCGTTTTTTTGAATTTTTTGTAAGGGTCCCGCCTTACGAAATTTTAGCAAAATTTTTTTTTCGTAAACGATGCATTTTCTTCTATTTTTAGGTTGTGTCGGGACACCTGATGACGTTTTGAGACATTTTATACAACTACAGCAGCAGAAATGTGCTGCTGAAGCAAGTCCGTTTTTTTGAATTTTTTGTAAGGGTCCCGCCTTACGAAATTTTAGCAAAATTGTTTTTTCGTAAACGATGCATTTTCTTCTATTTTTAGGTTGTGCCGGGACTCCTGATGACATTTTGAGACATTTTATACAACTACAGCACCAGAAATGTGCTGCTGAAGCAAGTCAGTTTTTTTGAATTTTTTGTAAGGGTCCCGCCTTACGAAATTTTAGCAAAAATTTTTTTCGTAAACGATGCATTTTATTCTATTTTTAGGTTGTGTCGGGACTCCTGATGACGTTTTGAAACATTTTATACAACTACAGCATCAGAAATGTGCTGCTGAAGCAAGTCCGTTTTTTTGAATTTTTTGTAAGGGTCCCGCCTTTCGAAATTTTAGCAACATTTTTTTTTCGTAAACGATGCATTTTATTCTATTTTTAGGTTGTGTCGGGACTCCTGATGACATTTTGAGACATTTTATACAACTACAGCACCAGAAATGTGCTGCTGAAGCAAGTCCGTTTTTTTGAATTTTTTGTAAGGGTCCCGCCTTACGAAATTTTAGCAAATTTTTTTTCCGTAAACGATGCATTTTATTCTATTTTTAGGTTGTGTCGGGACACCTGATGACGTTTTGAAACATTTTATACAACTACAGCATCAGAAATGTGCTGCTGAAGCAAGTCCGTTTTTTTGAATTTTTTGTAAGGGGCCTTACGAAATTTTAGCAAATTTTTTTTTTCGTAAACGATGCATTTTCTTCTATTTTTAGGTTGTGTCGGGACTCCTGATGACATTTTGAGACATTTTATACAACTACAGCAGCAGAAATGTGCTGCTGAAGCAAGTCCGTTTTTTTGAATTTTTTGTAAGGGTCCCCTTACGAAATTTTAGCAAAATTTTTTTTCGTAAACGATGCATTTTCTTCTATTTTTAGGTTGTGTCGGGACTCCTGATGACATTTTGAGACATTTTATACAACTACAGCAGCAGAAATGTGCTGCTGAAGCAAGTCCGTTTTTTTGAATTTTTTGTGAGGGTCCCGCCTTACGAAAATTTTAGCAACATTTTTTTTTCATAAACGATGCATTTTATTCTATTTTTAGGTTGTGCCGGGACTCCTGATGACATTTTGAGACATTTTATACAACTACAGCACCAGAAATGTGCTGCTGAAGCAAGTCCGTTTTTTTGAATTTTTTGTAAGGGTCCCGCCTTACGAAATTTTAGCAAAAATTTTTTTCGTAAACGATGCATTTTATTCTATTTTTAGGTTGTGTCGGGACTCCTGATGACGTTTTGAAACATTTTATACAACTACAGCATCAGAAATGTGCTGCTGAAGCAAGTCCGTTTTTTTGAATTTTTTGTAAGGGTCCCGCCTTACGAAATTTTAGCAACATTTTTTTTTCGTAAACGATGCATTTTCTTCTATTTTTAGGTTGTGTCGGGACTCCTGATGACGTTTTGAAACATTTTATACAACTACAGCATCAGAAATGTGCTGCTGAAGCAAGTCCGTTTTTTTGAATTTTTTGTAAGGGTCCCGCCTTACGAAATTTTAGCAAAATTTTTTTTTCGTAAACGATGCATTTTATTCTATTTTTAGGTTGTGTCGGGACTCCTGATGACGTTTTGAAACATTTTATACAACTACAGCATCAGAAATGTGCTGCTGAAGCAAGTCCGTTTTTTTGAATTTTTTTTAGGGTCCCGCCTTACGAAATTTTAGCAAAAAATGTTTTCCGTAAACTATGCATTTTTTTCTATTTTTAGGTTGTGTCGGGACTCCTGATGACATTTTGAGACATTTTATACAACTACAGCACCAGAAATGTGCTGCTGAAGCAAGTCCGTTTTTTTGAATTTTTTGTAAGGGTCCCGCCTTACGAAATTTTAGCAAAATTTTTTTTTCGTAAACGATGCATTTTCTTCTATTTTTAGGTTGTGTCGGGACTCCTGATGACATTTTGAGACATTTTATACAACTACAGCACAAGAAATGTGCTGCTGAAGCAAGTCCGTTTTTTTGATTTTTTTTGTAAGGGTCCCGCCTTTCGAAATTTTAGCAACATTTTTTTTTCGTAAACGATGCATTTTATTCTATTTTTAGGTTGTGTCGGGACTCCTGATGACATTTTGAGACATTTTATACAACTACAGCAGCAGAAATGTGCTGCTGAAGCAAGTCCGTTTTTTTGAATTTTTTGTAAGGGTCCCGCCTTACGAAATTTTAGCAAAATTTTTTTTCGTAAACGATGCATTTTATTCTATTTTTAGGTTGTGTCGGGACTCCTGATGACGTTTTGAGACATTTTATACAACTACAGCAGCAGAAATGTGCTGCTGAAGCAAGTCCGTTTTTTTGAATTTTTTGTAAGGGTCCCGCCTTACGAAATTTTAGCAAAATTTTTTTTTCGTAAACGATGCATTTTCTTCTATTTTTAGGTTGTGTCGGGACACCTGATGACGTTTTGAGACATTTTATACAACTACAGCAGCAGAAATGTGCTGCTGAAGCAAGTCCGTTTTTTTGAATTTTTTGTAAGGGTCCCGCCTTACGAAATTTTAGCAAAAATTTTTTTCGTAAACGATGCATTTTATTCTATTTTTAGGTTGTGTCGGGACTCCTGATGACGTTTTGAAACATTTTATACAACTACAGCATCAGAAATGTGCTGCTGAAGCAAGTCCGTTTTTTTGAATTTTTTGTAAGGGTCCCGCCTTTCGAAATTTTAGCAACATTTTTTTTTCGTAAACGATGCATTTTATTCTATTTTTAGGTTGTGTCGGGACTCCTGATGACATTTTGAGACATTTTATACAACTACAGCAGCAGAAATGTGCTGCTGAAGCAAGTCCGTTTTTTTGAATTTTTTGTAAGGGTCCCGCCTTACGAAATTTTAACAAAATTTTTTTTTCGTAAACGATGCATTTTCTTCTATTTTTAGGTTGTGTCGGGACACCTGATGACGTTTTGAGACATTTTATACATCTACAGCAGCAGAAATGTGCTGCTGAAGCAAGTCCGTTTTTTTGAATTTTTTGTGAGGGTCCCGCCTTACGAAATTTTAGCAACATTTTTTTTTCATAAACGATGCATTTTATTCTATTTTTAGGTTGTGCCGGGACTCCTGATGACATTTTGAGACATTTTATACAACTACAGCACCAGAAATGTGCTGCTGAAGCAAGTCCGGTTTTTTGAATTTTTTGTAAGGGTCCCGCCTTACGAAATTTTAGCAAAAAATGTTTTCCGTAAAGTATGCATTTTTTTCTATTTTTAGGTTGTGTCGGGACACCTGATGACGTTTTGAGACATTTTATACAACTACAGCACCAGAAATGTGCTGCTGAAGCAAGTCCGTTTTTTTGAATTTTTTGTAAGGGTCCCGCCTTACGAAATTTTAGCAAAATTTTTTTTCCGTAAACGATGCATTTTCTTCTATTTTTAGGTTGTGTCGGGACACCTGATGACGTTTTGAGACATTTTATACAACTACAGCAGCAGAAATGTGCTGCTGAAGCAAGTCCGTTTTTTTGAATTTTTTGTAAGGGTCCCGCCTTACGAAATTTTAGCAAAATTTTTTTTCGTAAACGATGCATTTTATTCTATTTTTAGGTTGTGTCGGGACTCCTGATGACGTTTTGAAACATTTTATACAACTACAGCATCAGAAATGTGCTGCTGAAGCAAGTCCGTTTTTTTGAATTTTTTGTAAGGGTCCCGCCTTACGAAATTTTAGCAAAAATTTTTTTTCGTAAACGATGCATTTTATTCTATTTTTAGGTTGTGTCGGGACACCTGATGACGTTTTGAGACATTTTATACAACTACAGCAGCAGAAATGTGCTGCTGAAGCAAGTCCGTTTTTTTGAATTTTTTGTAAGGGTCCCGCCTTACGAAATTTTAGCAAAAATTTTTTTTCGTAAACGATGCATTTTATTCTATTTTTAGGTTGTGTCGGGACTCCTGATGACGTTTTGAGACATTTTATACAACTACAGCACCAGAAATGTGCTGCTGAAGCAAGTCCGTTTTTTTGCAACTTTTAGCAACATTTTTTTTTCGTAAACGATGCATTTTATTCTATTTTTAGGTTGTGTCGGGACTCCTGATGACGTTTTGAAACATTTTATACAACTACAGCATCAGAAATGTGCTGCTGAAGCAAGTCCGTTTTTTTGAATTTTTTGTAAGGGTCCCGCCTTACGAAATTTTAGCAAAATTTTTTTTTCGTAAACGATGCATTTTATTCTATTTTTAGGTTGTGTCGGGACTCCTGATGACGTTTTGAAACATTTTATACAACTACAGCATCAGAAATGTGCTGCTGAAGCAAGTCCGTTTTTTTGAATTTTTTGTTAAGGTCCCGCCTTACGAAATTTTAGCAACATTTTTTTTCGTAAACGATGCATTTTATTCTATTTTTAGGTTGTGTCGGGACTCCTGATGACGTTTTGAAACATTTTATACAACTACAGCAGCAGAAATGTGCTGCTGAAGCAAGTCCGTTTTTTTGAATTTTTTGTAAGGGTCCCGCCTTACGAAATTTTAGCAACATTTTTTTTTCATAAACGATGCATTTTATTCTATTTTTAGGTTGTGCCGGGACTCCTGATGACATTTTGAGACATTTTATACAACTACAGCAGCAGAAATGTGCTGCTGAAGCAAGTCCGTTTTTTTGAATTTTTTGTAAGGGTCCCTCCCGCCTTACGAAATTTTAGCAAATTTTTTTTTTCGTAAACGATGCATTTTCTTCTATTTTTAGGTTGTGTCGGGACTCCTGATGACATTTTGAGACATTTTATACAACTACAGCACCAGAAATGTGCTGCTGAAGCAAGTCCGTTTTTTTGAATTTTTTGTAAGGGTCCCGCCTTACAAATTTTTAGCAAAATATTTTTTCCGTAAACTATGCATTTTCTTCTGTTTTTAGGTTGTGTCGGGACACCTGATGACGTTTTGAGACATTTTATACAACTACAGCAGCAGAAATGTGCTGCTGAAGCAAGTCCGTTTTTTTGAATTTTTTGTAAGGGTCCCGCCTTACGAAATTTTAGCAAAATTTTTTTTCGTAAACGATGCATTTTATTCTATTTTTAGGTTGTGTCGGGACACCTGATGACGTTTTGAAACATTTTATACAACTACAGCATCAGAAATGTGCTGCTGAAGCAAGTCCGTTTTTTTGAATTTTTTGTAAGGGTCCCGCCTTACGAAATTTTAGCAAATTTTTTTTTTCGTAAACGATGCATTTTCTTCTATTTTTAGGTTGTGTCGGGACTCCTGATGACATTTTGAGACATTTTATACAACTACAGCACCAGAAATGTGCTGCTGAAGCAAGTCCGTTTTTTTGAATTTTTTGTAAGGGTCCCGCCTTACGAAATTTTAGCAAAAAATGTTTTCCGTAAACTATGCATTTTTTTCTATTTTTAGGTTGTGTCGGGACACCTGATGACGTTTTGAGACATTTTATACAACTACAGCAGCAGAAATGTGCTGCTGAAGCAAGTCCGTTTTTTTGAATTTTTTGTAAGGGTCCCGCCTTACGAAATTTTAGCAAAATTTTTTTTTCGTAAACGATGCATTTTCTTCTATTTTTAGGTTGTGTCGGGACACCTGATGACGTTTTGAGACATTTTATACAACTACAGCAGCAGAAATGTGCTGCTGAAGCAAGTCCGTTTTTTTGAATTTTTTGTAAGGGTCCCGCCTTACGAAATTTTAGCAAAATTGTTTTTTCGTAAACGATGCATTTTCTTCTATTTTTAGGTTGTGCCGGGACTCCTGATGACATTTTGAGACATTTTATACAACTACAGCACCAGAAATGTGCTGCTGAAGCAAGTCAGTTTTTTTGAATTTTTTGTAAGGGTCCCGCCTTACGAAATTTTAGCAAAAATTTTTTTCGTAAACGATGCATTTTATTCTATTTTTAGGTTGTGTCGGGACTCCTGATGACGTTTTGAAACATTTTATACAACTACAGCATCAGAAATGTGCTGCTGAAGCAAGTCCGTTTTTTTGAATTTTTTGTAAGGGTCCCGCCTTTCGAAATTTTAGCAACATTTTTTTTTCGTAAACGATGCATTTTATTCTATTTTTAGGTTGTGTCGGGACTCCTGATGACATTTTGAGACATTTTATACAACTACAGCACCAGAAATGTGCTGCTGAAGCAAGTCCGTTTTTTTGAATTTTTTGTAAGGGTCCCGCCTTACGAAATTTTAGCAAATTTTTTTTCCGTAAACGATGCATTTTATTCTATTTTTAGGTTGTGTCGGGACACCTGATGACGTTTTGAAACATTTTATACAACTACAGCACCAGAAATGTGCTGCTGAAGCAAGTCCGTTTTTTTGAATTTTTTGTAAGGGTCCCGCCTTTCGAAATTTTAGCAACATTTTTTTTTCGTAAACGATGCATTTTATTCTATTTTTAGGTTGTGTCGGGACTCCTGATGACATTTTGAGACATTTTATACAACTACAGCAGCAGAAATGTGCTGCTGAAGCAAGTCCGTTTTTTTGAATTTTTTGTAAGGGTCCCGCCTTACGAAATTTTAACAAAATTTTTTTTTCGTAAACGATGCATTTTCTTCTATTTTTAGGTTGTGCCGGGACTCCTGATGACATTTTGAGACATTTTATACAACTACAGCACCAGAAATGTGCTGCTGAAGCAAGTCCGGTTTTTTGAATTTTTTGTAAGGGTCCCGCCTTACGAAATTTTAGCAAAAAATGTTTTCCGTAAAGTATGCATTTTTTTCTATTTTTAGGTTGTGTCGGGACACCTGATGACGTTTTGAGACATTTTATACAACTACAGCACCAGAAATGTGCTGCTGAAGCAAGTCCGTTTTTTTGAATTTTTTGTAAGGGTCCCGCCTTACGAAATTTTAGCAAAATTTTTTTTCCGTAAACGATGCATTTTCTTCTATTTTTAGGTTGTGTCGGGACTCCTGATGACGTTTTGAGACATTTTATACAACTACAGCAGCAGAAATGTGCTGCTGAAGCAAGTCCGTTTTTTTGAATTTTTTGTAAGGGTCCCGCCTTACGAAATTTTAGCAAAATTTTTTTTCGTAAACGATGCATTTTATTCTATTTTTAGGTTGTGTCGGGACTCCTGATGACGTTTTGAAACATTTTATACAACTACAGCATCAGAAATGTGCTGCTGAAGCAAGTCCGTTTTTTTGAATTTTTTGTAAGGGTCCCGCCTTACGAAATTTTAGCAAAAATTTTTTTTCGTAAACGATGCATTTTATTCTATTTTTAGGTTGTGTCGGGACACCTGATGACGTTTTGAGACATTTTATACAACTACAGCATCAGAAATGTGCTGCTGAAGCAAGTCCGTTTTTTTGAATTTTTTGTTAAGGTCCCGCCTTACGAAATTTTAGCAACATTTTTTTTCGTAAACGATGCATTTTATTCTATTTTTAGGTTGTGTCGGGACTCCTGATGACGTTTTGAAACATTTTATACAACTACAGCAGCAGAAATGTGCTGCTGAAGCAAGTCCGTTTTTTTGAATTTTTTGTAAGGGTCCCGCCTTACGAAATTTTAGCAACATTTTTTTTTCATAAACGATGCATTTTATTCTATTTTTAGGTTGTGCCGGGACTCCTGATGACATTTTGAGACATTTTATACAACTACAGCACCAGAAATGTGCTGCTGAAGCAAGTCCGTTTTTTTGAATTTTTTGTAAGGGTCCCGCCTTACAAATTTTTAGCAAAATATTTTTTCCGTAAACTATGCATTTTCTTCTGTTTTTAGGTTGTGTCGGGACACCTGATGACGTTTTGAGACATTTTATACAACTACAGCAGCAGAAATGTGCTGCTGAAGCAAGTCCGTTTTTTTGAATTTTTTGTAAGGGTCCCGCCTTACGAAATTTTAGCAAATTTTTTTTTTCGTAAACGATGCATTTTCTTCTATTTTTAGGTTGTGTCGGGACTCCTGATGACATTTTGAGACATTTTATACAACTACAGCAGCAGAAATGTGCTGCTGAAGCAAGTCCGTTTTTTTGAATTTTTTGTAAGGGTCCCGCCTTACGAAATTTTAGCAAAAAATGTTTTCCGTAAACTATGCATTTTTTTCTATTTTTAGGTTGTGTCGGGACTCCTGATGACGTTTTGAGACATTTTATACAACTACAGCAGCAGAAATGTGCTGCTGAAGCAAGTCCGTTTTTTTGAATTTTTTGTAAGGGTCCCGCCTTACGAAATTTTAGCAACATTTTTTTTTCGTAAACGATGCATTTTCTTCTATTTTTAGGTTGTGTCGGGACTCCTGATGACATTTTGAGACATTTTATACAACTACAGCAGCAGAAATGTGCTGCTGAAGCAAGTCCGTTTTTTTGAATTTTTTGTAAGGGTCCCGCCTTACGAAATTTTAGCAAAATTTTTTTTTCGTAAACGATGCATTTTCTTCTATTTTTAGGTTGTGTCGGGACACCTGATGACGTTTTGAGACATTTTATACAACTACAGCAGCAGAAATGTGCTGCTGAAGCAAGTCCGTTTTTTTGAATTTTTTGTAAGGGTCCCGCCTTACGAAATTTTAGCAAAATTGTTTTTTCGTAAACGATGCATTTTCTTCTATTTTTAGGTTGTGCCGGGACTCCTGATGACATTTTGAGACATTTTATACAACTACAGCACCAGAAATGTGCTGCTGAAGCAAGTCAGTTTTTTTGAATTTTTTGTAAGGGTCCCGCCTTACGAAATTTTAGCAAAAATTTTTTTCGTAAACGATGCATTTTATTCTATTTTTAGGTTGTGTCGGGACTCCTGATGACGTTTTGAAACATTTTATACAACTACAGCATCAGAAATGTGCTGCTGAAGCAAGTCCGTTTTTTTGAATTTTTTGTAAGGGTCCCGCCTTTCGAAATTTTAGCAACATTTTTTTTTCGTAAACGATGCATTTTATTCTATTTTTAGGTTGTGTCGGGACTCCTGATGACATTTTGAGACATTTTATACAACTACAGCACCAGAAATGTGCTGCTGAAGCAAGTCCGTTTTTTTGAATTTTTTGTAAGGGTCCCGCCTTACGAAATTTTAGCAAATTTTTTTTCCGTAAACGATGCATTTTATTCTATTTTTAGGTTGTGTCGGGACACCTGATGACGTTTTGAAACATTTTATACAACTACAGCATCAGAAATGTGCTGCTGAAGCAAGTCCGTTTTTTTGAATTTTTTGTAAGGGGCCTTACGAAATTTTAGCAAATTTTTTTTTTCGTAAACGATGCATTTTCTTCTATTTTTAGGTTGTGTCGGGACTCCTGATGACATTTTGAGACATTTTATACAACTACAGCAGCAGAAATGTGCTGCTGAAGCAAGTCCGTTTTTTTGAATTTTTTGTAAGGGTCCCCTTACGAAATTTTAGCAAAATTTTTTTTCGTAAACGATGCATTTTCTTCTATTTTTAGGTTGTGTCGGGACTCCTGATGACATTTTGAGACATTTTATACAACTACAGCAGCAGAAATGTGCTGCTGAAGCAAGTCCGTTTTTTTGAATTTTTTGTGAGGGTCCCGCCTTACGAAAATTTTAGCAACATTTTTTTTTCATAAACGATGCATTTTATTCTATTTTTAGGTTGTGCCGGGACTCCTGATGACATTTTGAGACATTTTATACAACTACAGCACCAGAAATGTGCTGCTGAAGCAAGTCCGTTTTTTTGAATTTTTTGTAAGGGTCCCGCCTTACGAAATTTTAGCAAAAATTTTTTTCGTAAACGATGCATTTTATTCTATTTTTAGGTTGTGTCGGGACTCCTGATGACGTTTTGAAACATTTTATACAACTACAGCATCAGAAATGTGCTGCTGAAGCAAGTCCGTTTTTTTGAATTTTTTGTAAGGGTCCCGCCTTACGAAATTTTAGCAACATTTTTTTTTCGTAAACGATGCATTTTCTTCTATTTTTAGGTTGTGTCGGGACTCCTGATGACGTTTTGAAACATTTTATACAACTACAGCATCAGAAATGTGCTGCTGAAGCAAGTCCGTTTTTTTGAATTTTTTGTAAGGGTCCCGCCTTACGAAATTTTAGCAAAATTTTTTTTTCGTAAACGATGCATTTTATTCTATTTTTAGGTTGTGTCGGGACTCCTGATGACGTTTTGAAACATTTTATACAACTACAGCATCAGAAATGTGCTGCTGAAGCAAGTCCGTTTTTTTGAATTTTTTTTAGGGTCCCGCCTTACGAAATTTTAGCAAAAAATGTTTTCCGTAAACTATGCATTTTTTTCTATTTTTAGGTTGTGTCGGGACTCCTGATGACATTTTGAGACATTTTATACAACTACAGCACCAGAAATGTGCTTCTGAAGCAAGTCCGTTTTTTTGAATTTTTTGTAAGGGTCCCGCCTTACGAAATTTTAGCAAAATTTTTTTTTCGTAAACGATGCATTTTCTTCTATTTTTAGGTTGTGTCGGGACTCCTGATGACATTTTGAGACATTTTATACAACTACAGCACAAGAAATGTGCTGCTGAAGCAAGTCCGTTTTTTTGATTTTTTTTGTAAGGGTCCCGCCTTTCGAAATTTTAGCAACATTTTTTTTTCGTAAACGATGCATTTTATTCTATTTTTAGGTTGTGTCGGGACTCCTGATGACATTTTGAGACATTTTATACAACTACAGCAGCAGAAATGTGCTGCTGAAGCAAGTCCGTTTTTTTGAATTTTTTGTAAGGGTCCCGCCTTACGAAATTTTAGCAAAATTTTTTTTCGTAAACGATGCATTTTATTCTATTTTTAGGTTGTGTCGGGACTCCTGATGACGTTTTGAGACATTTTATACAACTACAGCAGCAGAAATGTGCTGCTGAAGCAAGTCCGTTTTTTTGAATTTTTTGTAAGGGTCCCGCCTTACGAAATTTTAGCAAAATTTTTTTTTCGTAAACGATGCATTTTCTTCTATTTTTAGGTTGTGTCGGGACACCTGATGACGTTTTGAGACATTTTATACAACTACAGCAGCAGAAATGTGCTGCTGAAGCAAGTCCGTTTTTTTGAATTTTTTGTAAGGGTCCCGCCTTACGAAATTTTAGCAAAAATTTTTTTCGTAAACGATGCATTTTATTCTATTTTTAGGTTGTGTCGGGACTCCTGATGACGTTTTGAAACATTTTATACAACTACAGCATCAGAAATGTGCTGCTGAAGCAAGTCCGTTTTTTTGAATTTTTTGTAAGGGTCCCGCCTTTCGAAATTTTAGCAACATTTTTTTTTCGTAAACGATGCATTTTATTCTATTTTTAGGTTGTGTCGGGACTCCTGATGACATTTTGAGACATTTTATACAACTACAGCAGCAGAAATGTGCTGCTGAAGCAAGTCCGTTTTTTTGAATTTTTTGTAAGGGTCCCGCCTTACGAAATTTTAACAAAATTTTTTTTTCGTAAACGATGCATTTTCTTCTATTTTTAGGTTGTGTCGGGACACCTGATGACGTTTTGAGACATTTTATACAACTACAGCAGCAGAAATGTGCTGCTGAAGCAAGTCCGTTTTTTTGAATTTTTTGTGAGGGTCCCGCCTTACGAAATTTTAGCAACATTTTTTTTTCATAAACGATGCATTTTATTCTATTTTTAGGTTGTGCCGGGACTCCTGATGACATTTTGAGACATTTTATACAACTACAGCACCAGAAATGTGCTGCTGAAGCAAGTCCGGTTTTTTGAATTTTTTGTAAGGGTCCCGCCTTACGAAATTTTAGCAAAAAATGTTTTCCGTAAAGTATGCATTTTTTTCTATTTTTAGGTTGTGTCGGGACACCTGATGACGTTTTGAGACATTTTATACAACTACAGCACCAGAAATGTGCTGCTGAAGCAAGTCCGTTTTTTTGAATTTTTTGTAAGGGTCCCGCCTTACGAAATTTTAGCAAAATTTTTTTTCCGTAAACGATGCATTTTCTTCTATTTTTAGGTTGTGTCGGGACACCTGATGACGTTTTGAGACATTTTATACAACTACAGCAGCAGAAATGTGCTGCTGAAGCAAGTCCGTTTTTTTGAATTTTTTGTAAGGGTCCCGCCTTACGAAATTTTAGCAAAATTTTTTTTCGTAAACGATGCATTTTATTCTATTTTTAGGTTGTGTCGGGACTCCTGATGACGTTTTGAAACATTTTATACAACTACAGCATCAGAAATGTGCTGCTGAAGCAAGTCCGTTTTTTTGAATTTTTTGTAAGTGTCCCGCCTTACGAAATTTTAGCAAAAATTTTTTTTCGTAAACGATGCATTTTATTCTATTTTTAGGTTGTGTCGGGACACCTGATGACGTTTTGAGACATTTTATACAACTACAGCAGCAGAAATGTGCTGCTGAAGCAAGTCCGTTTTTTTGAATTTTTTGTAAGGGTCCCGCCTTACGAAATTTTAGCAAAAATTTTTTTTCGTAAACGATGCATTTTATTCTATTTTTAGGTTGTGTCGGGACTCCTGATGACGTTTTGAGACATTTTATACAACTACAGCACCAGAAATGTGCTGCTGAAGCAAGTCCGTTTTTTTGCAACTTTTAGCAACATTTTTTTTTCGTAAACGATGCATTTTATTCTATTTTTAGGTTGTGTCGGGACTCCTGATGACGTTTTGAAACATTTTATACAACTACAGCATCAGAAATGTGCTGCTGAAGCAAGTCCGTTTTTTTGAATTTTTTGTAAGGGTCCCGCCTTACGAAATTTTAGCAAAATTTTTTTTTCGTAAACGATGCATTTTATTCTATTTTTAGGTTGTGTCGGGACTCCTGATGACGTTTTGAAACATTTTATACAACTACAGCAGCAGAAATGTGCTGCTGAAGCAAGTCCGTTTTTTTGAATTTTTTGTAAGGGTCCCGCCTTACGAAATTTTAGCAACATTTTTTTTTCATAAACGATGCATTTTATTCTATTTTTAGGTTGTGCCGGGACTCCTGATGACATTTTGAGACATTTTATACAACTACAGCAGCAGAAATGTGCTGCTGAAGCAAGTCCGTTTTTTTGAATTTTTTGTAAGGGTCCCTCCCGCCTTACGAAATTTTAGCAAATTTTTTTTTTCGTAAACGATGCATTTTCTTCTATTTTTAGGTTGTGTCGGGACACCTGATGACATTTTGAGACATTTTATACAACTACAGCACCAGAAATGTGCTGCTGAAGCAAGTCCGTTTTTTTGAATTTTTTGTTAAGGTCCCGCCTTACGAAATTTTAGCAACATTTTTTTTCGTAAACGATGCATTTTATTCTATTTTTAGGTTGTGTCGGGACTCCTGATGACGTTTTGAAACATTTTATACAACTACAGCAGCAGAAATGTGCTGCTGAAGCAAGTCCGTTTTTTTGAATTTTTTGTAAGGGTCCCGCCTTACGAAATTTTAGCAACATTTTTTTTCGTAAACGATGCATTTTCTTCTATTTTTAGGTTGTGTCGGGACTCCTGATGACGTTTTGAAACATTTTATACAACTACAGCAGCAGAAATGTGCTGCTGAAGCAAGTCCGTTTTTTTGAATTTTTTGTGAGGGTCCCGCCTTACGAAAATTTTAGCAACATTTTTTTTTCATAAACGATGCATTTTATTCTATTTTTAGGTTGTGCCGGGACTCCTGATGACATTTTGAGACATTTTATACAACTACAGCACCAGAAATGTGCTGCTGAAGCAAGTCCGTTTTTTTGAATTTTTTGTAAGGGTGCCGCCTTACGAAATTTTAGCAAAAATTTTTTTCGTAAACGATGCATTTTATTCTATTTTTAGGTTGTGTCGGGACTCCTGATGACGTTTTGAAACATTTTATACAACTACAGCATCAGAAATGTGCTGCTGAAGCAAGTCCGTTTTTTTGAATTTTTTGTAAGGGTCCCGCCTTACGAAATTTTAGCAACATTTTTTTTTCGTAAACGATGCATTTTCTTCTATTTTTAGGTTGTGTCGGGACTCCTGATGACGTTTTGAAACATTTTATACAACTACAGCATCAGAAATGTGCTGCTGAAGCAAGTCCGTTTTTTTGAATTTTTTGTAAGGGTCCCGCCTTACGAAATTTTAGCAAAATTTTTTTTTCGTAAACGATGCATTTTATTCTATTTTTAGGTTGTGTCGGGACTCCTGATGACGTTTTGAAACATTTTATACAACTACAGCATCAGAAATGTGCTGCTGAAGCAAGTCCGTTTTTTTGAATTTTTTGTTAGGGTCCCGCCTTACGAAATTTTAGCAAAAAATGTTTTCCGTAAACTATGCATTTTTTTCTATTTTTAGGTTGTGTCGGGACTCCTGATGACATTTTGAGACATTTTATACAACTACAGCACCAGAAATGTGCTGCTGAAGCAAGTCCGTTTTTTTGAATTTTTTGTAAGGGTCCCGCCTTACGAAATTTTAGCAAAATTTTTTTTTCGTAAACGATGCATTTTCTTCTATTTTTAGGTTGTGTCGGGACTCCTGATGACATTTTGAGACATTTTATACAACTACAGCACAAGAAATGTGCTGCTGAAGCAAGTCCGTTTTTTTGATTTTTTTTGTAAGGGTCCCGCCTTTCGAAATTTTAGCAACATTTTTTTTTCGTAAACGATGCATTTTATTCTATTTTTAGGTTGTGTCGGGACTCCTGATGACATTTTGAGACATTTTATACAACTACAGCAGCAGAAATGTGCTGCTGAAGCAAGTCCGTTTTTTTGAATTTTTTGTAAGGGTCCCGCCTTACGAAATTTTAGCAAAATTTTTTTTCGTAAACGATGCATTTTATTCTATTTTTAGGTTGTGTCGGGACTCCTGATGACGTTTTGAGACATTTTATACAACTACAGCAGCAGAAATGTGCTGCTGAAGCAAGTCCGTTTTTTTGAATTTTTTGTAAGGGTCCCGCCTTACGAAATTTTAGCAAAATTTTTTTTTCGTAAACGATGCATTTTCTTCTATTTTTAGGTTGTGTCGGGACACCTGATGACGTTTTGAGACATTTTATACAACTACAGCACCAGAAATGTGCTGCTGAAGCAAGTCCGTTTTTTTGAATTTTTTGTAAGGGTCCCGCCTTACGAAATTTTAGCAAAAATTTTTTTCGTAAACGATGCATTTTATTCTATTTTTAGGTTGTGTCGGGACTCCTGATGACGTTTTGAAACATTTTATACAACTACAGCATCAGAAATGTGCTGCTGAAGCAAGTCCGTTTTTTTGAATTTTTTGTAAGGGTCCCGCCTTTCGAAATTTTAGCAACATTTTTTTTTCGTAAACGATGCATTTTATTCTATTTTTAGGTTGTGTCGGGACTCCTGATGACGTTTTGAAACATTTTATACAACTACAGCATCAGAAATGTGCTGCTGAAGCAAGTCCGTTTTTTTGAATTTTTTGTTAAGGTCCCGCCTTACGAAATTTTAGCAACATTTTTTTTCGTAAACGATGCATTTTATTCTATTTTTAGGTTGTGTCGGGACTCCTGATGACGTTTTGAAACATTTTATACAACTACAGCAGCAGAAATGTGCTGCTGAAGCAAGTCCGTTTTTTTGAATTTTTTGTAAGGGTCCCGCCTTACGAAATTTTAGCAACATTTTTTTTTCATAAACGATGCATTTTATTCTATTTTTAGGTTGTGCCGGGACTCCTGATGACATTTTGAGACATTTTATACAACTACAGCAGCAGAAATGTGCTGCTGAAGCAAGTCCGTTTTTTTGAATTTTTTGTAAGGGTCCCGCCTTACGAAATTTTAGCAAAATTTTTTTTCGTAAACGATGCATTTTATTCTATTTTTAGGTTGTGTCGGGACTCCTGATGACGTTTTGAGACATTTTATACAACTACAGCAGCAGAAATGTGCTGCTGAAGCAAGTCCGTTTTTTTGAATTTTTTGTAAGGGTCCCGCCTTACGAAATTTTAGCAAAATTTTTTTTTCGTAAACGATGCATTTTCTTCTATTTTTAGGTTGTGTCGGGACACCTGATGACGTTTTGAGACATTTTATACAACTACAGCAGCAGAAATGTGCTGCTGAAGCAAGTCCGTTTTTTTGAATTTTTTGTAAGGGTCCCGCCTTACGAAATTTTAGCAAAAATTTTTTTCGTAAACGATGCATTTTATTCTATTTTTAGGTTGTGTCGGGACTCCTGATGACGTTTTGAAACATTTTATACAACTACAGCATCAGAAATGTGCTGCTGAAGCAAGTCCGTTTTTTTGAATTTTTTGTAAGGGTCCCGCCTTTCGAAATTTTAGCAACATTTTTTTTTCGTAAACGATGCATTTTATTCTATTTTTAGGTTGTGTCGGGACTCCTGATGACGTTTTGAAACATTTTATACAACTACAGCATCAGAAATGTGCTGCTGAAGCAAGTCCGTTTTTTTGAATTTTTTGTTAAGGTCCCGCCTTACGAAATTTTAGCAACATTTTTTTTCGTAAACGATGCATTTTATTCTATTTTTAGGTTGTGTCGGGACTCCTGATGACGTTTTGAAACATTTTATACAACTACAGCAGCAGAAATGTGCTGCTGAAGCAAGTCCGTTTTTTTGAATTTTTTGTAAGGGTCCCGCCTTACGAAATTTTAGCAACATTTTTTTTTCATAAACGATGCATTTTATTCTATTTTTAGGTTGTGCCGGGACTCCTGATGACATTTTGAGACATTTTATACAACTACAGCAGCAGAAATGTGCTGCTGAAGCAAGTCCGTTTTTTTGAATTTTTTGTAAGGGTCCCTCCCGCCTTACGAAATTTTAGCAAATTTTTTTTTTCGTAAACGATGCATTTTCTTCTATTTTTAGGTTGTGTCGGGACTCCTGATGACATTTTGAGACATTTTATACAACTACAGCACCAGAAATGTGCTGCTGAAGCAAGTCCGTTTTTTTGAATTTTTTGTAAGGGTCCCGCCTTACAAATTTTTAGCAAAATATTTTTTCCGTAAACTATGCATTTTCTTCTGTTTTTAGGTTGTGTCGGGACACCTGATGACGTTTTGAGACATTTTATACAACTACAGCAGCAGAAATGTGCTGCTGAAGCAAGTCCGTTTTTTTGAATTTTTTGTAAGGGTCCCGCCTTACGAAATTTTAGCAAAATTTTTTTTCGTAAACGATGCATTTTATTCTATTTTTAGGTTGTGTCGGGACACCTGATGACGTTTTGAAACATTTTATACAACTACAGCATCAGAAATGTGCTGCTGAAGCAAGTCCGTTTTTTTGAATTTTTTGTAAGGGTCCCGCCTTACGAAATTTTAGCAAATTTTTTTTTTCGTAAACGATGCATTTTCTTCTATTTTTAGGTTGTGTCGGGACTCCTGATGACATTTTGAGACATTTTATACAACTACAGCACCAGAAATGTGCTGCTGAAGCAAATCCGTTTTTTTGAATTTTTTGTAAGGGTCCCGCCTTACGAAATTTTAGCAAAAAATGTTTTCCGTAAACTATGCATTTTTTTCTATTTTTAGGTTGTGTCGGGACACCTGATGACGTTTTGAGACATTTTATACAACTACAGCAGCAGAAATGTGCTGCTGAAGCAAGTCCGTTTTTTTGAATTTTTTGTAAGGGTCCCGCCTTACGAAATTTTAGCAACATTTTTTTTTCGTAAACGATGCATTTTCTTCTATTTTTAGGTTGTGTCGGGACTCCTGATGACATTTTGAGACATTTTATACAACTACAGCAGCAGAAATGTGCTGCTGAAGCAAGTCCGTTTTTTGGAATTTTTTGTAAGGGTCCCGCCTTACGAAATTTTAGCAAAATTTTTTTTTCGTAAACGATGCATTTTCTTCTATTTTTAGGTTGTGTCGGGACACCTGATGACGTTTTGAGACATTTTATACAACTACAGCAGCAGAAATGTGCTGCTGAAGCAAGTCCGTTTTTTTGAATTTTTTGTAAGGGTCCCGCCTTACGAAATTTTAGCAAAATTTTTTTTTCGTAAACGATGCATTTTCTTCTATTTTTAGGTTGTGCCGGGACTCCTGATGACATTTTGAGACATTTTATACAACTACAGCAGCAGAAATGTGCTGCTGAAGCAAGTCCGTTTTTTTGAATTTTTTGTAAGGGTCCCGCCTTACGAAATTTTAGCAAAATTTTTTTTCGTAAACGATGCATTTTATTCTATTTTTAGGTTGTGTCGGGACACCTGATGACGTTTTGAAACATTTTATACAACTACAGCATCAGAAATGTGCTGCTGAAGCAAGTCCGTTTTTTTGAATTTTTTGTAAGGGTCCCGCCTTACGAAATTTTAGCAAATTTTTTTTTTCGTAAACGATGCATTTTCTTCTATTTTTAGGTTGTGTCGGGACTCCTGATGACATTTTGAGACATTTTATACAACTACAGCACCAGAAATGTGCTGCTGAAGCAAATCCGTTTTTTTGAATTTTTTGTAAGGGTCCCGCCTTACGAAATTTTAGCAAAAAATGTTTTCCGTAAACTATGCATTTTTTTCTATTTTTAGGTTGTGTCGGGACACCTGATGACGTTTTGAGACATTTTATACAACTACAGCAGCAGAAATGTGCTGCTGAAGCAAGTCCGTTTTTTTGAATTTTTTGTAAGGGTCCCGCCTTACGAAATTTTAGCAACATTTTTTTTTCGTAAACGATGCATTTTCTTCTATTTTTAGGTTGTGTCGGGACTCCTGATGACATTTTGAGACATTTTATACAACTACAGCAGCAGAAATGTGCTGCTGAAGCAAGTCCGTTTTTTGGAATTTTTTGTAAGGGTCCCGCCTTACGAAATTTTAGCAAAATTTTTTTTTCGTAAACGATGCATTTTCTTCTATTTTTAGGTTGTGTCGGGACACCTGATGACGTTTTGAGACATTTTATACAACTACAGCAGCAGAAATGTGCTGCTGAAGCAAGTCCGTTTTTTTGAATTTTTTGTAAGGGTCCCGCCTTACGAAATTTTAGCAAAATTTTTTTTTCGTAAACGATGCATTTTCTTCTATTTTTAGGTTGTGCCGGGACTCCTGATGACATTTTGAGACATTTTATACAACTACAGCACCAGAAATGTGCTGCTGAAGCAAGTCCGTTTTTTTGAATTTTTTGTAAGGGTCCCGCCTTACGAAATTTTAGCAAAAATTTTTTTCGTAAACGATGCATTTTATTCTATTTTTAGGTTGTGTCGGGACTCCTGATGACATTTTGAGACATTTTATACAACTACAGCACCAGAAATGTGCTGCTGAAGCAAGTCCGTTTTTTTGAATTTTTTGTAAGGGTCCCGCCTTACGAAATTTTAGCAAATTTTTTTTCCGTAAACGATGCATTTTATTCTATTTTTAGGTTGTGTCGGGACACCTGATGACGTTTTGAAACATTTTATACAACTACAGCATCAGAAATGTGCTGCTGAAGCAAGTCCGTTTTTTTGAATTTTTTGTAAGGGGCCTTACGAAATTTTAGCAAATTTTTTTTTTCGTAAACGATGCATTTTCTTCTATTTTTAGGTTGTGTCGGGACTCCTGATGACATTTTGAGACATTTTATACAACTACAGCAGCAGAAATGTGCTGCTGAAGCAAGTCCGTTTTTTTGAATTTTTTGTAAGGGTCCCGCCTTACGAAATTTTAGCAAAAATTTTTTTCGTAAACGATGCATTTTATTCTATTTTTAGGTTGTGTCGGGACTCCTGATGACGTTTTGAAACATTTTATACAACTACAGCATCAGAAATGTGCTGCTGAAGCAAGTCCGTTTTTTTGAATTTTTTGTAAGGGTCCCGCCTTACGAAATTTTAGCAACATTTTTTTTTCGTAAACGATGCATTTTTTTCTATTTTTAGGTTGTGTCGGGACTCCTGATGACATTTTGAGACATTTTATACAACTACAGCAGCAGAAATGTGCTGCTGAAGCAAGTCCGTTTTTTTGAATTTTTTGTAAGGGTCCCGCCTTACGAAATTTTAGCAAAATTTTTTTTCGTAAACGATGCATTTTATTCTATTTTTAGGTTGTGTCGGGACTCCTGATGACGTTTTGAGACATTTTATACAACTACAGCAGCAGAAATGTGCTGCTGAAGCAAGTCCGTTTTTTTGAATTTTTTGTAAGGGTCCCGCCTTACGAAATTTTAGCAAAATTTTTTTTTCGTAAACGATGCATTTTCTTCTATTTTTAGGTTGTGTCGGGACACCTGATGACGTTTTGAGACATTTTATACAACTACAGCAGCAGAAATGTGCTGCTGAAGCAAGTCCGTTTTTTTGAATTTTTTGTAAGGGTCCCGCCTTACGAAATTTTAGCAAAAATTTTTTTCGTAAACGATGCATTTTATTCTATTTTTAGGTTGTGTCGGGACTCCTGATGACGTTTTGAAACATTTTATACAACTACAGCATCAGAAATGTGCTGCTGAAGCAAGTCCGTTTTTTTGAATTTTTTGTAAGGGTCCCGCCTTTCGAAATTTTAGCAACATTTTTTTTTCGTAAACGATGCATTTTATTCTATTTTTAGGTTGTGTCGGGACTCCTGATGACATTTTGAGACATTTTATACAACTACAGCAGCAGAAATGTGCTGCTGAAGCAAGTCCGTTTTTTTGAATTTTTTGTAAGGGTCCCGCCTTACGAAATTTTAACAAAATTTTTTTTTCGTAAACGATGCATTTTCTTCTATTTTTAGGTTGTGTCGGGACACCTGATGACGTTTTGAGACATTTTATACAACTACAGCAGCAGAAATGTGCTGCTGAAGCAAGTCCGTTTTTTTGAATTTTTTGTGAGGGTCCCGCCTTACGAAATTTTAGCAACATTTTTTTTTCATAAACGATGCATTTTATTCTATTTTTAGGTTGTGCCGGGACTCCTGATGACATTTTGAGACATTTTATACAACTACAGCACCAGAAATGTGCTGCTGAAGCAAGTCCGGTTTTTTGAATTTTTTGTAAGGGTCCCGCCTTACGAAATTTTAGCAAAAAATGTTTTCCGTAAAGTATGCATTTTTTTCTATTTTTAGGTTGTGTCGGGACACCTGATGACGTTTTGAGACATTTTATACAACTACAGCACCAGAAATGTGCTGCTGAAGCAAGTCCGTTTTTTTGCAACTTTTAGCAACATTTTTTTTTCGTAAACGATGCATTTTATTCTATTTTTAGGTTGTGTCGGGACTCCTGATGACGTTTTGAAACATTTTATACAACTACAGCATCAGAAATGTGCTGCTGAAGCAAGTCCGTTTTTTTGAATTTTTTGTAAGGGTCCCGCCTTACGAAATTTTAGCAAAATTTTTTTTTCGTAAACGATGCATTTTATTCTATTTTTAGGTTGTGTCGGGACTCCTGATGACGTTTTGAAACATTTTATACAACTACAGCATCAGAAATGTGCTGCTGAAGCAAGTCCGTTTTTTTGAATTTTTTGTTAAGGTCCCGCCTTACGAAATTTTAGCAACATTTTTTTTCGTAAACGATGCATTTTATTCTATTTTTAGGTTGTGTCGGGACTCCTGATGACGTTTTGAAACATTTTATACAACTACAGCAGCAGAAATGTGCTGCTGAAGCAAGTCCGTTTTTTTGAATTTTTTGTAAGGGTCCCGCCTTACGAAATTTTAGCAACATTTTTTTTTCATAAACGATGCATTTTACTCTATTTTTAGGTTGTGCCGGGACTCCTGATGACATTTTGAGACATTTTATACAACTACAGCAGCAGAAATGTGCTGCTGAAGCAAGTCCGTTTTTTTGAATTTTTTGTAAGGGTCCCGCCTTACGAAATTTTAGCAAATTTTTTTTTTCGTAAACGATGCATTTTCTTCTATTTTTAGGTTGTGTCGGGACTCCTGATGACATTTTGAGACATTTTATACAACTACAGCACCAGAAATGTGCTGCTGAAGCAAGTCCGTTTTTTTGAATTTTTTGTAAGGGTCCCGCCTTACAAATTTTTAGCAAAATATTTTTTCCGTAAACTATGCATTTTCTTCTGTTTTTAGGTTGTGTCGGGACACCTGATGACGTTTTGAGACATTTTATACAACTACAGCAGCAGAAATGTGCTGCTGAAGCAAGTCCGTTTTTTTGAATTTTTTGTAAGGGTCCCGCCTTACGAAATTTTAGCAAATTTTTTTTTTCGTAAACGATGCATTTTCTTCTATTTTTAGGTTGTGTCGGGACTCCTGATGACATTTTGAGACATTTTATACAACTACAGCACCAGAAATGTGCTGCTGAAGCAAGTCCGTTTTTTTGAATTTTTTGTAAGGGTCCCGCCTTACAAATTTTTAGCAAAATATTTTTTCCGTAAACTATGCATTTTCTTCTGTTTTTAGGTTGTGTCGGGACACCTGATGACGTTTTGAGACATTTTATACAACTACAGCAGCAGAAATGTGCTGCTGAAGCAAGTCCGTTTTTTTGAATTTTTTGTAAGGGTCCCGCCTTACGAAATTTTAGCAAATTTTTTTTTTCGTAAACGATGCATTTTCTTCTATTTTTAGGTTGTGTCGGGACTCCTGATGACATTTTGAGACATTTTATACAACTACAGCACCAGAAATGTGCTGCTGAAGCAAGTCCGTTTTTTTGAATTTTTTGTAAGGGTCCCGCCTTACGAAATTTTAGCAAAAAATGTTTTCCGTAAACTATGCATTTTTTTCTATTTTTAGGTTGTGTCGGGACACCTGATGACGTTTTGAGACATTTTATACAACTACAGCAGCAGAAATGTGCTGCTGAAGCAAGTCCGTTTTTTTGAATTTTTTGTAAGGGTCCCGCCTTACGAAATTTTAGCAAAATTTTTTTTTCGTAAACGATGCATTTTCTTCTATTTTTAGGTTGTGTCGGGACACCTGATGACATTTTGAGACATTTTATACAACTACAGCAGCAGAAATGTGCTGCTGAAGCAAGTCCGTTTTTTTGAATTTTTTGTAAGGGTCCCGCCTTACGAAATTTTAGCAAAATTTTTTTTTCGTAAACGATGCATTTTCTTCTATTTTTAGGTTGTGTCGGGACACCTGATGACGTTTTGAGACATTTTATACAACTACAGCAGCAGAAATGTGCTGCTGAAGCAAGTCAGTTTTTTTGAATTTTTTGTAAGGGTCCCGCCTTACGAAATTTTAGCAAAAATTTTTTTCGTAAACGATGCATTTTATTCTATTTTTAGGTTGTGTCGGGACTCCTGATGACGTTTTGAAACATTTTATACAACTACAGCATCAGAAATGTGCTGCTGAAGCAAGTCCGTTTTTTTGAATTTTTTGTAAGGGTCCCGCCTTTCGAAATTTTAGCAACATTTTTTTTTCGTAAACGATGCATTTTATTCTATTTTTAGGTTGTGTCGGGACTCCTGATGACATTTTGAGACATTTTATACAACTACAGCACCAGAAATGTGCTGCTGAAGCAAGTCCGTTTTTTTGAATTTTTTGTAAGGGTCCCGCCTTACGAAATTTTAGCAAATTTTTTTTTCCGTAAACGATGCATTTTATTCTATTTTTAGGTTGTGTCGGGACACCTGATGACGTTTTGAAACATTTTATACAACTACAGCATCAGAAATGTGCTGCTGAAGCAAGTCCGTTTTTTTGAATTTTTTGTAAGGGGCCTTACGAAATTTTAGCAAATTTTTTTTTTCGTAAACGATGCATTTTCTTCTATTTTTAGGTTGTGTCGGGACTCCTGATGACATTTTGAGACATTTTATACAACTACAGCAGCAGAAATGTGCTGCTGAAGCAAGTCCGTTTTTTTGAATTTTTTGTAAGGGTCCCCTTACGAAATTTTAGCAAAATTTTTTTTCGTAAACGATGCATTTTCTTCTATTTTTAGGTTGTGTCGGGACTCCTGATGACATTTTGAGACATTTTATACAACTACAGCAGCAGAAATGTGCTGCTGAAGCAAGTCCGTTTTTTTGAATTTTTTGTGAGGGTCCCGCCTTACGAAAATTTTAGCAACATTTTTTTTTCATAAACGATGCATTTTATTCTATTTTTAGGTTGTGCCGGGACTCCTGATGACATTTTGAGACATTTTATACAACTACAGCACCAGAAATGTGCTGCTGAAGCAAGTCCGTTTTTTTGAATTTTTTGTAAGGGTCCCGCCTTACGAAATTTTAGCAAAAATTTTTTTCGTAAACGATGCATTTTATTCTATTTTTAGGTTGTGTCGGGACTCCTGATGACGTTTTGAAACATTTTATACAACTACAGCATCAGAAATGTGCTGCTGAAGCAAGTCCGTTTTTTTGAATTTTTTGTAAGGGTCCCGCCTTACGAAATTTTAGCAACATTTTTTTTTCGTAAACGATGCATTTTCTTCTATTTTTAGGTTGTGTCGGGACTCCTGATGACGTTTTGAAACATTTTATACAACTACAGCATCAGAAATGTGCTGCTGAAGCAAGTCCGTTTTTTTGAATTTTTTGTAAGGGTCCCGCCTTACGAAATTTTAGCAAAATTTTTTTTTCGTAAACGATGCATTTTATTCTATTTTTAGGTTGTGTCGGGACTCCTGATGACGTTTTGAAACATTTTATACAACTACAGCATCAGAAATGTGCTGCTGAAGCAAGTCCGTTTTTTTGAATTTTTTTTAGGGTCCCGCCTTACGAAATTTTAGCAAAAAATGTTTTCCGTAAACTATGCATTTTTTTCTATTTTTAGGTTGTGTCGGGACTCCTGATGACATTTTGAGACATTTTATACAACTACAGCACCAGAAATGTGCTGCTGAAGCAAGTCCGTTTTTTTGAATTTTTTGTAAGGGTCCCGCCTTACGAAATTTTAGCAAAATTTTTTTTTCGTAAACGATGCATTTTCTTCTATTTTTAGGTTGTGTCGGGACTCCTGATGACATTTTGAGACATTTTATACAACTACAGCACAAGAAATGTGCTGCTGAAGCAAGTCCGTTTTTTTGATTTTTTTTGTAAGGGTCCCGCCTTTCGAAATTTTAGCAACATTTTTTTTTCGTAAACGATGCATTTTATTCTATTTTTAGGTTGTGTCGGGACTCCTGATGACATTTTGAGACATTTTATACAACTACAGCAGCAGAAATGTGCTGCTGAAGCAAGTCCGTTTTTTTGAATTTTTTGTAAGGGTCCCGCCTTACGAAATTTTAGCAAAATTTTTTTTCGTAAACGATGCATTTTATTCTATTTTTAGGTTGTGTCGGGACTCCTGATGACGTTTTGAGACATTTTATACAACTACAGCAGCAGAAATGTGCTGCTGAAGCAAGTCCGTTTTTTTGAATTTTTTGTAAGGGTCCCGCCTTACGAAATTTTAGCAAAATTTTTTTTTCGTAAACGATGCATTTTCTTCTATTTTTAGGTTGTGTCGGGACACCTGATGACGTTTTGAGACATTTTATACAACTACAGCAGCAGAAATGTGCTGCTGAAGCAAGTCCGTTTTTTTGAATTTTTTGTAAGGGTCCCGCCTTACGAAATTTTAGCAAAAATTTTTTTCGTAAACGATGCATTTTATTCTATTTTTAGGTTGTGTCGGGACTCCTGATGACGTTTTGAAACATTTTATACAACTACAGCATCAGAAATGTGCTGCTGAAGCAAGTCCGTTTTTTTGAATTTTTTGTAAGGGTCCCGCCTTTCGAAATTTTAGCAACATTTTTTTTTCGTAAACGATGCATTTTATTCTATTTTTAGGTTGTGTCGGGACTCCTGATGACATTTTGAGACATTTTATACAACTACAGCAGCAGAAATGTGCTGCTGAAGCAAGTCCGGTTTTTTGAATTTTTTGTAAGGGTCCCGCCTTACGAAATTTTAGCAACATTTTTTTTTCATAAACGATGCATTTTATTCTATTTTTAGGTTGTGCCGGGACTCCTGATGACATTTTGAGACATTTTATACAACTACAGCACCAGAAATGTGCTGCTGAAGCAAGTCCGTTTTTTTGAATTTTTTGTAAGGGTCCCGCCTTTCGAAATTTTAGCAACATTTTTTTTTCGTAAACGATGCATTTTCTTCTATTTTTAGGTTGTGTCGGGACACCTGATGACGTTTTGAGACATTTTATACATCTACAGCAGCAGAAATGTGCTGCTGAAGCAAGTCCGTTTTTTTGAATTTTTTGTGAGGGTCCCGCCTTACGAAATTTTAGCAACATTTTTTTTTCATAAACGATGCATTTTATTCTATTTTTAGGTTGTGCCGGGACTCCTGATGACATTTTGAGACATTTTATACAACTACAGCACCAGAAATGTGCTGCTGAAGCAAGTCCGGTTTTTTGAATTTTTTGTAAGGGTCCCGCCTTACGAAATTTTAGCAAAAAATGTTTTCCGTAAAGTATGCATTTTTTTCTATTTTTAGGTTGTGTCGGGACACCTGATGACGTTTTGAGACATTTTATACAACTACAGCACCAGAAATGTGCTGCTGAAGCAAGTCCGTTTTTTTGAATTTTTTGTAAGGGTCCCGCCTTACGAAATTTTAGCAAAATTTTTTTTCCGTAAACGATGCATTTTCTTCTATTTTTAGGTTGTGTCGGGACACCTGATGACGTTTTGAGACATTTTATACAACTACAGCAGCAGAAATGTGCTGCTGAAGCAAGTCCGTTTTTTTGAATTTTTTGTAAGGGTCCCGCCTTACGAAATTTTAGCAAAATTTTTTTTCGTAAACGATGCATTTTATTCTATTTTTAGGTTGTGTCGGGACTCCTGATGACGTTTTGAAACATTTTATACAACTACAGCATCAGAAATGTGCTGCTGAAGCAAGTCCGTTTTTTTGAATTTTTTGTAAGGGTCCCGCCTTACGAAATTTTAGCAAAAATTTTTTTTCGTAAACGATGCATTTTATTCTATTTTTAGGTTGTGTCGGGACACCTGATGACGTTTTGAGACATTTTATACAACTACAGCAGCAGAAATGTGCTGCTGAAGCAAGTCCGTTTTTTTGAATTTTTTGTAAGGGTCCCGCCTTACGAAATTTTAGCAAAAATTTTTTTTCGTAAACGATGCATTTTATTCTATTTTTAGGTTGTGTCGGGACTCCTGATGACGTTTTGAGACATTTTATACAACTACAGCACCAGAAATGTGCTGCTGAAGCAAGTCCGTTTTTTTGCAACTTTTAGCAACATTTTTTTTTCGTAAACGATGCATTTTATTCTATTTTTAGGTTGTGTCGGGACTCCTGATGACGTTTTGAAACATTTTATACAACTACAGCATCAGAAATGTGCTGCTGAAGCAAGTCCGTTTTTTTGAATTTTTTGTAAGGGTCCCGCCTTACGAAATTTTAGCAAAATTTTTTTTTCGTAAACGATGCATTTTATTCTATTTTTAGGTTGTGTCGGGACTCCTGATGACGTTTTGAAACATTTTATACAACTACAGCATCAGAAATGTGCTGCTGAAGCAAGTCCGTTTTTTTGAATTTTTTGTTAAGGTCCCGCCTTACGAAATTTTAGCAACATTTTTTTTCGTAAACGATGCATTTTATTCTATTTTTAGGTTGTGTCGGGACTCCTGATGACGTTTTGAAACATTTTATACAACTACAGCAGCAGAAATGTGCTGCTGAAGCAAGTCCGTTTTTTTGAATTTTTTGTAAGGGTCCCGCCTTACGAAATTTTAGCAACATTTTTTTTTCATAAACGATGCATTTTATTCTATTTTTAGGTTGTGCCGGGACTCCTGATGACATTTTGAGACATTTTATACAACTACAGCAGCAGAAATGTGCTGCTGAAGCAAGTCCGTTTTTTTGAATTTTTTGTAAGGGTCCCGCCTTACGAAATTTTAGCAAATTTTTTTTTTCGTAAACGATGCATTTTCTTCTATTTTTAGGTTGTGTCGGGACTCCTGATGACATTTTGAGACATTTTATACAACTACAGCACCAGAAATGTGCTGCTGAAGCAAGTCCGTTTTTTTGAATTTTTTGTAAGGGTCCCGCCTTACAAATTTTTAGCAAAATATTTTTTCCGTAAACTATGCATTTTCTTCTGTTTTTAGGTTGTGTCGGGACACCTGATGACGTTTTGAGACATTTTATACAACTACAGCAGCAGAAATGTGCTGCTGAAGCAAGTCCGTTTTTTTGAATTTTTTGTAAGGGTCCCGCCTTACGAAATTTTAGCAAAATTTTTTTTCGTAAACGATGCATTTTATTCTATTTTTAGGTTGTGTCGGGACACCTGATGACGTTTTGAAACATTTTATACAACTACAGCATCAGAAATGTGCTGCTGAAGCAAGTCCGTTTTTTTGAATTTTTTGTAAGGGTCCCGCCTTACGAAATTTTAGCAAATTTTTTTTTTCGTAAACGATGCATTTTCTTCTATTTTTAGGTTGTGTCGGGACTCCTGATGACATTTTGAGACATTTTATACAACTACAGCACCAGAAATGTGCTGCTGAAGCAAGTCCGTTTTTTTGAATTTTTTGTAAGGGTCCCGCCTTACGAAATTTTAGCAAAAAATGTTTTCCGTAAACTATGCATTTTTTTCTATTTTTAGGTTGTGTCGGGACACCTGATGACGTTTTGAGACATTTTATACAACTACAGCAGCAGAAATGTGCTGCTGAAGCAAGTCCGTTTTTTTGAATTTTTTGTAAGGGTCCCGCCTTACGAAATTTTAGCAAAATTTTTTTTTCGTAAACGATGCATTTTCTTCTATTTTTAGGTTGTGTCGGGACACCTGATGACGTTTTGAGACATTTTATACAACTACAGCAGCAGAAATGTGCTGCTGAAGCAAGTCCGTTTTTTTGAATTTTTTGTAAGGGTCCCGCCTTACGAAATTTTAGCAAAATTGTTTTTTCGTAAACGATGCATTTTCTTCTATTTTTAGGTTGTGCCGGGACTCCTGATGACATTTTGAGACATTTTATACAACTACAGCACCAGAAATGTGCTGCTGAAGCAAGTCAGTTTTTTTGAATTTTTTGTAAGGGTCCCGCCTTACGAAATTTTAGCAAAAATTTTTTTCGTAAACGATGCATTTTATTCTATTTTTAGGTTGTGTCGGGACTCCTGATGACGTTTTGAAACATTTTATACAACTACAGCATCAGAAATGTGCTGCTGAAGCAAGTCCGTTTTTTTGAATTTTTTGTAAGGGTCCCGCCTTTCGAAATTTTAGCAACATTTTTTTTTCGTAAACGATGCATTTTATTGTATTTTTAGGTTGTGTCGGGACTCCTGATGACATTTTGAGACATTTTATACAACTACAGCACCAGAAATGTGCTGCTGAAGCAAGTCCGTTTTTTTGAATTTTTTGTAAGGGTCCCGCCTTACGAAATTTTAGCAAATTTTTTTTCCGTAAACGATGCATTTTATTCTATTTTTAGGTTGTGTCGGGACACCTGATGACGTTTTGAAACATTTTATACAACTACAGCATCAGAAATGTGCTGCTGAAGCAAGTCCGTTTTTTTGAATTTTTTGTAAGGGTCCCGCCTTACAAAATTTTAGCAAAATTTTTTTTTCGTAAACGATGCATTTTCTTCTATTTTTAGGTTGTGTCGGGACTCCTGATGACATTTTGAGACATTTTATACAACTACAGCAGCAGAAATGTGCTGCTGAAGCAAGTCTGTTTTTTTGAATTTTTTGTAAGGGTCCCGCCTTACGAAATTTTAGCAAAATTTTTTTTCGTAAACGATGCATTTTATTCTATTTTTAGGTTGTGTCGGGACTCCTGATGACGTTTTGAAACATTTTATACAACTACAGCATCAGAAATGTGCTGCTGAAGCAAGTCCGTTTTTTTGAATTTTTTGTACGGGTCCCACAGTCGGCCAAACAAACAAACCAAGGCCTCCCAGCCAGCCGAACAAACCAAGGCCTCCCAGCCGGCCAAATAAACAAATTAAAGCCTCCCCGTCGGCCAAACAAACCAAGGCCTCCCAGCCGGCCAAACAAACAATACTTGAATTTCAGTGCAAATTCAAGTATTTCTCTCTATCTATGCACTGAAATTCAAGAATATATATATATATATATATATATATATATATATATATATATATATATATATATATATATATATATATATATATATATATATGTGTGTGTGTGTGTGTGTGTATATATATATACACATATATATATATACATACACATAATATATATATATATATATATATATATATATATATATATATATATATATATATATATATACACATACATACATACATACATCTGAATTTGCACTGATATTCAAGAATTTCTATATATAAGAAATGTATACACAGAAATACCTGAATTTGCACTGAAATTCAAGAATTTCTATACATAAGAAATGTATATATAGAAATACCTGAATTTGCACTGAAATTCAATATATATATATATATATATATATATATATAAGAAATGTATATATAGAAATCATTGAATTTGCACCGATATTCAAGAATTTCTATATATAAGAAATGTATACATAAATATAAATAATGATAAATGGGTTGTACTTGTATAGCGCTTTTCTACCTTCAAGGTACTCAAAGCGCTTTGACACTACTTCCACATTTACCCATTCACACACACATTCACACACTGATGGACGGAGCTGCCATGCAAGGCGCTAACCAGCACCCATCAAGAGCAAGGGTGAAGTGTCTTGCTCAGGACACAACGGACATGACGAGGTTGGTACTAGGTGGGGATTGAACCAGGGACCCTCGGGTTGCGCACGGCCATTCTTCCACTGCGCCACGCCGTCCCTAAATATACTTGAATTTGCACTGATATTCAAGAATTTCTATATATAAGAAATGTATACATAGAAATACTTGAATTTGCACTGAAATTCAAGAATTTCTAGATATATATAAGAAATATCTGAATTTGCACTGAAATTCAAGAATTCTATATATAAGAAATGTATACATAGAAATACCTGAATTTGCACTGAAATTCAAGAATTTCTATATATAAGAAATTTATACATAGAAATACTTGAATTTGCACTGAAATTCATGAATTTCTAGATATATATAAGAAATATCTGAATTTGCACTGAAATTCAAGAATTCTATATATAAGAAATGTATACATAGAAATACCTGAATTTGCACTGAAATTCAAGAATTTCTATATATAAGAAATTTATACATAGAAATACTTGAATTTGCACTGAAATTCAAGAATTCTACATATAAGAAATGTATACATAGAAATACCTGAATTTGCACTGAAATTCAAGAATTTCTACATATAAGAAATGTATATATAGAAATACCTGAATTTGCACCGAAATTCAAGAATTTCTATACATAAGAAATGTATATATAGAAATACCTGAATTTGCACTGAAATTCAAGAATATATATATATATATATATATATATATATATATATATATATATATATATATATATATATATATATATATATATAAGAAATGTATACATAGAAATACTTGAATTTGCACCGATATTCAATAATTTCTATATATAAGAAATGTATACATAAATATACTTGAATTTGCACTGAAATTCAAGAATTTCTAGATATACAAGAAATGTATATATAGAAATACTTGAATTTGCACTGATATTCAAGAATTTCTATAAATAAGAAATGTATACATAGAAATACTTGAATTTGCACTGAAATTCAAGAATTTCTAGATATATATAAGAAATGTCTGAATTTGCACTGAAATTCAAGAATTCTATATATAAGAAATGTATACATAGAAATACCTGAATTTGCACTGATATTCAAGAATTTCTATATATAAGAAATGTATACACAGAAATACCTGAATTTGCACTGAAATTCAAGAATTTCTATACATAAGAAATGTATATATAGAAATACCTGAATTTGCACTGAAATTCAAGAATATATATATATATATATATAAGAAATGTATATATAGAAATACTTGAATTTGCACCGATATTCAAGAATTTCTATATATAAGAAATGTATACATAAATATACTTGAATTTGCACTGAAATTCAAGAATTTCTAGATATACAAGAAATGTATATATAGAAATACTTGAATTTGCACTGATATTCAAGAATTTCTATAAATAAGAAATTTATACATAGAAATACTTGAATTTGCACTGAAATTTAAGAATTTCTAGATATATATAAGAAATGTCTGAATTTGCACTGAAATTCAAGAATTCTATATATAAGAAATGTATACATAGAAATACC
Organism: Nerophis lumbriciformis; assembly: GCF_033978685.3. Lineage (NCBI taxonomy): Eukaryota > Metazoa > Chordata > Actinopteri > Syngnathiformes > Syngnathidae > Nerophis > Nerophis lumbriciformis. The sequence goes on along the minus strand of NW_027316626.1, from coordinate 12,713 downwards.
TGAATTTGCACTGAAATTTAAGAATTTCTACATATAAGAAATGTATATATAGAAATACCTGAATTTGCACTGAAATTCAAGAATTTATATATATATATATAAAATAAATTTATATATAGAAATACTTGAATTTGCACTGATATTCAAGAATTTCTAGATATAAGAAATGTTTACATAGAAATACTTGAATTTGCACTTAAATTCAAGAATTTCTATATATATATATATATATATATATATATATATATATATATATAAGAAATGTATATATAGAAATACCTGAATTTGCACTGAAATTCAAGAATTTCTATATATAAGAAATTTATGCGGATAAGCGGAAGAAGATGGATGGAAGAAATGTATTTATAGAAATACTTGAATTTGCACTGAAATTCAAGTATTTCTTATGTGTACATCTACATACACATATACACATAAGAAATACTTTAATTTCAGTGCTTCTCCCGGAACAACCATTCTCACAAATTTCCAGCCGGACCTGAGTGAGGACAGCCTGTCATGTCCGCTTTTCGTGCCGGCCTCGTCACATTATAACATCTACGGCTTTTGGAGCCCAGTGCACCAACTGCACACACAAGAAGGAGACTATTATATATGTCTCTGTTATCCATAGGTTTATCTATAACCCATAAAGTAGGAAGGCACGGAGCTATTTCTCAGCGTGTGTTTATTCCAGCCGGCACGTTAACACACTGACACAACATCCAGATTCCCATCATGCATTGCTTCAAAAGTACGGCAAGTAGTGATGTCCAAACAAAGACTGACAGAATAGAATGAGGATGGACAATTCAACCCTAAACTCACTCCTTTCCCGCAAATTAAATGTCACCTATGTTCCTTCAAAGGCTGTGCTACTGGCTGCAAAGCATTGCACTTTCAAATACAACAATGAGTAGAGGAGTGTTGTGTATGTATATATATGTAAATTATATTAATTATTATATGTATAAGGAATACTTGAATTTGCATTGAAATTCAAGCATATCTTTTGTGTGTATATATATATATATATATATATATATATATATATATATAAATAAAAGAAATACTTGAATTTCAGTGCAAATTCAAGTATTTCTTATATATACATACATATACACACACACAAACACTACTCATTGTTGTATTTGAAAGTGCAATGCTTTGCAGCCAGTAGCACAGCCTTTGAAGGAGCATAGGTGACATTTAATTTGCGGGAAAGGAGTGAGTTTAGGGTTGAATTGTCCATCCTCATTCTATTCTCTGTCAGTCTTCGTTTGGACATCACTACTTGCCGTACTTTTGAAGCAATGTATGATGGGAATCTGGATGTTGTGTCAGTGTGTTAATGTGCCGGCTGGAATAAACACACGCTGAGAAATAGCTCCGTGCCTTCCTACTTTATGGGTTATAGATAAACCTATGGATAACAGAGTCATATATAATAGTCTCCTTCTTGTGTGTGCAGTTGGTGCACTGAGCTCCAAAAGCCGTAGATGTTATAACGTGACTGGGCCGGCACAAAAAGCGGACGTGACGACAGGCTGTCCTCACTCAAGCCCGGCTGGAAATCGGGAGAAATTGGGGAGAATGGTTGTTGCACTGAAATTCGTGATTCTCCTGTAAAATTCGGGAGGGTTGGCAAGTATGGTTCACCTGTATCAAACACTCAGACCCAGGCTCTGCTTTTTATCCATAGATTCATCAGATTTATTGTTTAATTATCTATAGCAGGGGTGTCAAAAGTCTGCCCCGGATGCCATTTGCAGCCCACAGCTAATTCTAAAAATACTATTAAATCAAACCAACTTAACAAAAGTGAAATAAAAGCTTAAAGGTGAAATGTAATTTAGAAAAAGTTGCAATGTTGACTAAAACAAAGCTGGGTTTTTTTTCTTCCTTTCAAACTGTCATTGCTGAAAACATAATATTGAATCAAAATCAATGTTATTATTGACCTATCCAAAGTTCCGATTACTTCACATCAAATATTCCACTTTGAAAATTATTTTTGGTGGAAGATTTTGCATATTTTGTGTGTTTGCAATTAAACAGTTTGGTTTGACAAAAAAGGGCAGAAAACAAACAAAAACACACACACACAAAAAAAAAAAAACATTTTGAAATGAGGGATAGATCTGAAGTTATGTAGACTCCAGAGGTTTAAGCGTTAAATATAAAAGCATATGCCCTGGCACACCATTATAATCATTTCATGACCGATGCAAAACACTTTTATACTGAAATAAATACACCTACAACATATTAAATAAAAACATAAAAAAAACTAGCAGCAGCGGTAAAGTTTAGATCCATGAAGGAAAGAAGTGAATGAATGTTTATAACTGAATACATTCACATATGCATACACATTTGTTTTCTTTTTTTCTTAATGAAGTAACGTTTATGACAACCTTTATCCAAAACACAATATAGAAGAGATATACCATAATTCATAAGTTTTTTTTTTGTTTGTTTTTTTAAAAGGCTTACAAAAAAGTCGGACCCCAAAAATGTACTGTGGGACCCCATTTTGAAAATTCCTAGCGCAAACACTGCTGTCAGAGGAGAAAACTGCTGTATTTAAATAAATATTTATAAAGCAAGTTCGAGTATTGGCAAATGTTCACCTAGTCCCGGCCTTGGCACGCATATACGTGTCCTCTTTTTGGGATTTCACAATATGGTCAGCCTAATTAAAGCAGCTAAGCACAAGATAGAAGCAACCCTTGACTAACACCCTCCCCCTTACACCTCCACGGATCCTAAATAACCAAATGTTAATCAAACGGATTTCTAATGTATATAATTGTTGTTCTTATGCTATCTGAACTCACTATGTTCTCCTCATCCCACCCCCCGGATTGTAAATCATTCAATGTCTGATTAACTTGTGTGATGACTGTATTATGATGATAGTTTATGTATATTTGTGCCATGAATTGATTACGTGGACCCCGACTTAAACAAGTTGAAAAACGTATTGGTGTTACCATTTAGTAATGATGGGTTGATGAGGCGTCATGAAGCGTTTCGACACATTGCAAAACTGTATTGATACTGTGTCGATACTGTGTGACTAAATACTGACATCTGCTGGACATTAAAAATCCCTACAGGCAACCTATGGACCGACTCAACTGACACTGATTTGATGCCCTAGTACAGGGGTCACCAACCTTTTTGAAACCAAAAACTACTTCTTGGGTACTGATTAATGCCAAGGGCTACCAGTTTGATACACACTTAAATAAATACATATATTGTCATTTGTAAGTTACACGTAAGTGTGATTTAAACAAGAATACCTAAATAAATACATTTATATATATATATATATATATATATATATATAGTATATACAATAATATAAACCAAGTCATTGTATTTCATTTAAGATTATTTCATATCTTCATTTAAATAAAAATATATTTTTTATCTTTTTTAGATACAGTCAATAAAAAATATGAACATGTATAATAACATGGAAATCTAAGAGAATGTGTTGTGAATGAGGATGTTTGTGGACTGGGATTTTTTTTTAATTAATTTTTTACACATTTTTATTTTAAAAAAACAGTTTTTCCAACGTATTCAATTTTAGACGATTTCTTTCATTGATTGATTGAGACTTTTATTAGTAGATTGCACAGTGAAGTACATATTCCCTACAATTGACCACTAAATGGTAACACCCCAATAAGTTTTTCAACTTGTTTAAGTCGAGGTCCACTTAAATTGATTCATGATACAGATATATAACATCATAATACAGTCATCACACAAGATAATCATCACAGTATATACATTCAATTATTTACATTATTTACAATCCGGGGTGTGGGATATGGGGGGGGGGTTAAGTTTGGTTGTTATCAACACTTCAGTCGTCTCTTCTTAGTTATTATTTCTCCGGCTGTAGAAAAGAGCCGCTCACAGGGCACAGAGGAGGCGACACAGTTGGCGTATCGGTCACGTGACCAAAACAGCTCATGATGGGTCACGTGACTTTCTAAAAGCGACACAGGGTTTCGCTCTATGAGCTCGACGCATGCGCCGATGCATCGGTGTTGCCGGACCCATCACTACCATTTAGTGGTCAATTGTACGGAATATGTACTTCACTGTACAATCTACTAATAAAAGTTTCAATCAATCAATCAATAGAAAGCATCATCACATACAGTAGAAAGCAAGCGAAAAAGACCAAAGTATGAGTCACTGTGAATAAAAAACCGTCTTTTCAATCAATCATCAATAGAAAGCACATGATAGAAAGCATCAACACAAACAGTAGAACTAGAAAGTAGTGATGGGTCCGGCAACACCGATGCATCGGCGCATGCGTGGAGCTCATAGAGCGAAACCCTGTGTCGCTTTTAGAAAGTCACGTGACCGATCATGAGCTGTTTTGGTCACGTGACCGATACGCCAACTGTGTCGCCTCCTCTGTGCCCTGTGAGCGGCTCTTTTCTACAGCCCGAGAAATAATAACTAAGAAGAGAAATCGTCTAAAATGTAATACGTCGGAAAAACTTTTATTTATTTATTTTTTAATAAAAATGTGTAAAAAAATAAAATTAAAACAATTCCCAGTCCACAATCATCCACAACACGTTCTCTTAGATTTCCATGTTATGATACATGTTCACATTATTTATTGACTGTATCTAAAAAAGATATAAATATATTTTTATTTAAATGAAGATATGAAATAATCCTAAATGAAATACAATGACTTGGTTTATATTATTGTATATACTAGGGCAGGGGTCACCAACGCGGTGCCCGCGGTCACCAGGTAGCCCGTAAGGACCAGATCAGTCGCCCGCTGGCCTGTTCTAAAAATAGCTCAAAGAGCAGCACTTACCAGTGAGCTGCCTCTATTTTTTAAATTGTATTTATTTACTAGCAAGCTGGTCTCGCTTTGCTCCACATTTTTAATTCTAAAAGAGACAAAACTCAAACAGAATTTGAAAATAATTTAAAGACTTGGTCTTCACTTGGAATAAGCGGTAGAAAATGGATGGATGGATGGGTCTTCACTTGTTGAAATAAATTCATTTATTTTTCACTTTGCTTCTTATTACTTTTAGAAATACAATTTTAGAGAAAAAATACAACCTTAAAAATTATTTTAGGATTTTTAAACAAATATACCTTTTTACCTTTTAAATTTCTTCCTCTTCTTTCCTGACAATTTAAATCAATGTTCAAGTAATTTTTTTATTTTTTATTGTAAAGAATAAATATTTTAGCTTCTGTTTTTTCGACGAAGAATATTTGTGAAATATTTCTTCAAACTTACTATGATTAAAATTCAAAAAAATTATTCTGGCAAATCTAGAAAATCTGTAGAATCAAATTTAAATCTTATTTCAAAGTATTTTGAATTTCTTTTGAAATTTTTGTTCTGGAAAATCTAGAAGAAATACTGATTTGTCTTTGTTAGAAATATAGCTTGGTCCAATTTGTTAAATATTGTAACAAAGTGCAGATTGGATTTTAACCAATTTAAAACATGTCATCAAAATTCTAAAATGTATCTTAATCAGGAAAAATTACTAATGATGTTCCATAAATTATTTTTTTAATTTTTTCAAAAAGATTCAAATTAGCTAGTTTTTCTCTTCTTTTTGTCGGTTGAATTTTGAATTTTAAAGAGTCGAAATTGAAGATAAACTATGTTTCAAAATTTTATTTAAATTTTTTTCGTGTTTTCTCCTCTTTTAAACCGTTCAATTAAGTGTTTTTTTCATCATTTATTCTCTACAAAAAACCTTCCGTAAAAGGAAAAAAAATGTACGACGGAATGACAGACAGAAATACCCATTTTTTTATATATATAAATTTATTTATTTAGCTATTCTTGTTTAAATCACACTTACGTGTAACTTACAAATGACAATATATGTATTTATTTAAGTGTGTATCAAACTGGTAGCCCTTGGCATTAATCAGTACCCAAGAAGTAGTTTTTGGTTTGAAAAAGGTTGGTGACCCCTGTACTAGGGCATCAAATCAGTGTCAGTTGAGTCGGTCCATAGGTTGCCTGTAGGGATTTTTAATGTCCAGCAGATGTCAGTATTTAGTGACACAGTATCGACACAGTATCAATACAGTTTTGCAATGTGTCGAAACGCTTCATGACGCCTCATCAACCCATCACTAATAGAAAGCATCAACACAAACAATAGAAAGCAAGTGAAAAAGAGCAAAGTATGACTCACTGTGAACAAAACCCGTCCGATCCACATCCGTCACAAAAGAATAATGATGAAGCGCCGAAGGAGGAACTCGGGTGGAACTAAATAGAACTAATTAAACGAGCAACAGGTGTGCTCACAGCTGTAGACACGGAGCAGATAGTAAAAGTGCCGTAAAAGACAGAGAGCAAACAGGAAACAGTAACAAAACAAGAGCTCCAAGACAGGAAGTGATTTCAAACACAGGAAAAGCAAATATAACCAAAGTGTCAGTAGCACTTCTGACACACACACACACATATATATATATATATATATATATATATATATATATATATATATATATATATATATATATATATATATATATATATATACATGTATTAGACCAGGGGTCTCAGACACGCGGCCCGCGAGACGTTATTTTGCGGCCCCACCTTAATATGAAAGTTTAATGTTAGTGCGAGTTTTATATGAATGGCGCTTGACAGTGTTGTGTGCGGAGATGAAGGAATCTACCAATCACAGCTACGTGCATTGTATCATGTCACATTGATATTAAATATAATCATTCATGTGCATTGTATCATGTCACATTGATATTAAATATAATCATTCATGTTCATTGTATCATGTCACATTGATATTAAATATGTTCATTCATGTGCATTGTATCATGTCACATTGATATTAAATATAATCATTCATGTGCATTGTATCATGTCACATTGATATTAAATATAATCATTCATGTGCATTGTATCATGTCACATTGATATTAAATATAATCATTCATGTGCATTGTATCATGTCACATTGATATTAAATATAATCATTCATGTGCATTGTATCATGTCACATTGATATTAAATATAATCATTCATGTGCATTGTATCATGTCACATTGATATTAAATATGTTCATTCATGTGCATTGTATCATGTCACATTGATATTAAATATAATCATTCATGTTCATTGTATCATGTCACATTGATATTAAATATAATCATTCATGTGCATTGTATCATGTCACATTGATATTAAATATAATCATTCATGTTCATTGTATCATGTCACATTGATATTAAATATATTCATTCATGTGCATTGTATCATGTCACATTGATATTAAATATAATCATTCATGTGCATTGTATCATGTCACATTGATATTAAATATAATCATTCATGTACATTGTATCATGTCACATTGATATTAAATATGTTCATTCATGTGCATTGTATCATGTCACATTGATATTAAATATAATCATTCATGTGCATTGTATCATGTCACATTGATATTAAATATAATCATTCATGTGCATTGTATCATGTCACATTGATATTAAATATAATCATTCATGTGCATTGTATCATGTCACATTGATATTAAATATAATCATTCATGTGCATTGTATCATGTCACATTGATATTAAATATAATCATTCATGTGCATTGTATCATGTCACATTGATATTAAATATAATCATTCATGTGCATTGTATCATGTCACATTGATATTAAATATAATCATTCATGTGCATTGTATCATGTCACATTGATATTAAATATAATCATTCATGTGCATTGTATCATGTCACATTGATATTAAATATAATCATTCATGTTCATTGTATCATGTCACATTGATATTAAATATAATCATTCATGTACATTGTATCATGTCACTTGACATACACTCCATCATCTTCCTCTGTGACCAGTACATTAGTACATTAGTACATTAGTACATTAGTACATTAGTACATTAGTACATTAGTACATTAGTACATTAGTACATTAGTACATAGCTAGCATGTATCTGTTACCACTTTGCCTAAGAAGTATAATGTTGCCCTCAGTCCAGTGTGTCCTAACCTACGTGGACTATATACTCTCTCCTACACTTTCCTCTATAGTCTTAGAGTATATACTCTCTCCTACACTTTCCTCTATAGTCTTAGAGTATATACTCTCTCCTACACTTTCCTCTATAGTCTTAGAGTATATACTCTCTCCTACACTTTCCTCTATAGTCTTAGAGTATATACTCTCTCCTACACTTTCCTCTATAGTCTTAGAGTATATACTCTCTCCTACACTTTCCTCTATAGTCTTAGAGTATATACTCTCTCCTACACTTTCCTCTATAGTCCTTAGAGTATATACTCTCTCCTACACTTTCCTCTATAGTCTTAGAGTATATACTCTCTCCTACACTTTCCTCTATAGTCTTAGAGTATATACTCTCTCCTACACTTTCCTCTATAGTCTTAGAGTATATACTCTCTCCTACACTTTCCTCTATAGTCTTAGAGTATATACTCTCTCCTACACTTTCCTCTATAGTCTTAGAGTATATACTCTCTCCTACACTTTCCTCTATAGTCTTAGAGTATATACTCTCTCCTACACTTTCCTCTATAGTCTTAGAGTATATACTCTCTCCTACACTTTCCTCTATAGTCTTAGAGTATATACTCTCTCCTACACTTTCCTCTATAGTCTTAGAGTATATACTCTCTCCTACACTTTCCTCTATAGTCCTAGAGTATATACTCTCTCCTACACTTTCCTCTATAGTCTTAGAGTATATACTCTCTCCTACACTTTCCTCTATAGTCTTAGAGTATATACTCCCTCCTACACTTTCCTCTATAGTCTTAGAGTATATACTCTCTCCTACACTTTCCTCTATAGTCTTAGAGTATATACTCTCTCCTACACTTTCCTCTATAGTCTTAGAGTATATACTCTCTCCTACACTTTCCTCTATAGTCTTAGAGTATATACTCTCTCCTACACTTTCCTCTATAGTCTTAGAGTATATACTCTCTCCTACACTTTCCTCTATAGTCTTAGAGTATATACTCTCTCCTACACTTTCCTCTATAGTCTTAGAGTATATACTCTCTCCTACACTTTCCTCTATAGTCTTAGAGTATATACTCTCTCCTACACTTTCCTCTATAGTCCTTAGAGTATATACTCTCTCCTACACTTTCCTCTATAGTCTTAGAGTATATACTCTCTCCTACACTTTCCTCTATAGTCTTAGAGTATATACTCTCTCCTACACTTTCCTCTATAGTCCTTAGAGTATATACTCTCTCCTACACTTTCCTCTATAGTCTTAGAGTATATACTCTCTCCTACACTTTCCTCTATAGTCTTAGAGTATATACTCTCTCCTACACTTTCCTCTATAGTCCTTAGAGTATATACTCTCTCCTACACTTTCCTCTATAGTCTTAGAGTATATACTCCTCCTACACTTTCCTCTATAGTCTTAGAGTATATACTCCTCCTACACTTTCCTCTATAGTCTTAGAGTATATACTCTCTCCTACACTTTCCTCTATAGTCTTAGAGTATATACTCTCTCCTACACTTTCCTCTATAGTCTTAGAGTATATACTCTCTCCTACACTTTCCTCTATAGTCTTAGAGTATATACTCTCTCCTACACTTTCCTCTATAGTCTTAGAGTATATACTCTCTCCTACACTTTCCTCTATAGTCTTAGAGTATATACTCTCTCCTACACTTTCCTCTATAGTCTTAGAGTATATACTCCTCTCCTACACTTTCCTCTATAGTCTTAGAGTATATACTCTCTCCTACACTTTCCTCTATAGTCTTAGAGTATATACTCTCTCCTACACTTTCCTCTATAGTCTTAGAGTATATACTCTCTCCTACACTTTCCTCTATAGTCTTAGAGTATATACTCTCTCCTACACTTTCCTCTATAGTCTTAGAGTATATACTCTCTCCTACACTTTCCTCTATAGTCTTAGAGTATATACTCTCTCCTACACTTTCCTCTATAGTCTTAGAGTATATACTCTCTCCTACACTTTCCTCTATAGTCTTAGAGTATATACTCCCTCCTACACTTTCCTCTATAGTCTTAGAGTATATACTCCCTCCTACACTTTCCTCTATAGTCTTAGAGTATATACTCCCTCCTACACTTTCCTCTATAGTCTTAGAGTATATACTCTCCTCCTACACTTTCCTCTATAGTCTTAGAGTATATACTCTCTCCTACACTTTCCTCTATAGTCTTAGAGTATATACTCTCTCCTACACTTTCCTCTATAGTCTTAGAGTATATACTCTCTCCTACACTTTCCTCTATAGTCTTAGAGTATATACTCTCTCCTACACTTTCCTCTATAGTCTTAGAGTATATACTCTCTCCTACACTTTCCTCTATAGTCTTAGAGTATATACTCTCTCCTACACTTTCCTCTATAGTCTTAGAGTATATACTCTCTCCTACACTTTCCTCTATAGTCTTAGAGTATATACTCTCTCCTACACTTTCCTCTATAGTCTTAGAGTATATACTCTCTCCTACACTTTCCTCTATAGTCTTAGAGTATATACTCTCTCCTACACTTTCCTCTATAGTCTTAGAGTATATACTCCCTCCTACACTTTCCTCTATAGTCTTAGAGTATATACTCTCCTCCTACACTTTCCTCTATAGTCTTAGAGTATATACTCTCTCCTACACTTTCCTCTATAGTCTTAGAGTATATACTCTCTCCTACACTTTCCTCTATAGTCTTAGAGTATATACTCTCTCCTACACTTTCCTCTATAGTCTTAGAGTATATACTCTCTCCTACACTTTCCTCTATAGTCTTAGAGTATATACTCCCTGTCCTACACTTTCCTCTATAGTCTTAGAGTATATACTCTCTCCTACACTTTCCTCTATAGTCTTAGAGTATATACTCTCTCCTACACTTTCCTCTATAGTCTTAGAGTATATACTCTCTCCTACACTTTCCTCTATAGTCTTAGAGTATATACTCTCTCCTACACTTTCCTCTATAGTCTTAGAGTATATACTCTCTCCTACACTTTCCTCTATAGTCTTAGAGTATATACTCTCTCCTACACTTTCCTCTATAGTCTTAGAGTATATACTCTCTCCTACACTTTCCTCTATAGTCTTAGAGTATATACTCTCTCCTACACTTTCCTCTATAGTCTTAGAGTATATACTCTCTCCTACACTTTCCTCTATAGTCTTAGAGTATATACTCTCTCCTACACTTTCCTCTATAGTCTTAGAGTATATACTCTCTCCTACACTTTCCTCTATAGTCTTAGAGTATATACTCTCTCCTACACTTTCCTCTATAGTCTTAGAGTATATACTCTCTCCTACACTTTCCTCTATAGTCTTAGAGTATATACTCTCTCCTACACTTTCCTCTATAGTCTTAGAGTATATACTCTCTCCTACACTTTCCTCTATAGTCTTAGAGTATATACTCTCTCCTACACTTTCCTCTATAGTCTTAGAGTATATACTCTCTCCTACACTTTCCTCTATAGTCTTAGAGTATAATACTCTCTCCTACACTTTCCTCTATAGTCTTAGAGTATATACTCTCCTCCTACACTTTCCTCTATAGTCTTAGAGTATATACTCTCTCCTACACTTTCCTCTATAGTCTTAGAGTATATACTCTCTCCTACACTTTCCTCTATAGTCCTTAGAGTATATACTCTCTCCTACACTTTCCTCTATAGTCCTTAGAGTATATACTCTCTCCTACACTTTCCTCTATAGTCTCTAGAGTATATACTCTCTCCTACACTTTCCTCTATAGTCTTAGAGTATATACTCTCTCCTACACTTTCCTCTATAGTCTTAGAGTATATACTCTCTTCCTACACTTTCCTCTATAGTCTTAGAGTATATACTCTCTCCTACACTTTCCTCTATAGTCTTAGAGTATATACTCTCTCCTACACTTTCCTCTATAGTCTTAGAGTATATACTCTCTCCTACACTTTCCTCTATAGTCTTAGAGTATATACTCTCTCCTACACTTTCCTCTATAGTCTTAGAGTATATACTCTCTCCTACACTTTCCTCTATAGTCTTAGAGTATATACTCTCTCCTACACTTTCCTCTATAGTCTTAGAGTATATACTCTCTCCTACACTTTCCTCTATAGTCTTAGAGTATATACTCTCTCCTACACTTTCCTCTATAGTCTTAGAGTATATACTCTCTCCTACACTTTCCTCTATAGTCTTAGAGTATATACTCTCTCCTACACTTTCCTCTATAGTCTTAGAGTATATACTCTCTCCTACACTTTCCTCTATAGTCTTAGAGTATATACTCTCTCCTACACTTTCCTCTATAGTCTTAGAGTATATACTCTCTCCTACACTTTCCTCTATAGTCTTAGAGTATATACTCTCTCCTACACTTTTCCTCTATAGTCTTAGAGTATATACTCTCTCCTACACTTTCCTCTATAGTCTTAGAGTATATACTCTCTCCTACACTTTCCTCCTATAGTCTTAGAGTATATACTCTCTCCTACACTTTCCTCTATAGTCCTTAGAGTATATACTCTCTCCTACACTTTCCTCTATAGTCTTAGAGTATATACTCTCTCCTACACTTTCCTCTATAGTCCCTAGAGTATATACTCTCTCCCTACACTTTCCTCTAT
>NW_027316625.1:102500-112500 GCF_033978685.3 Nerophis lumbriciformis | reverse complement strand
CTCTCCTCGCTGGAAGTCCAAAAAAAAGGCGTGAATTTGACTAAGTGCCTAGGAGCATTTCCCTTTAAGAAGGCCGACGTGCTATGGTTCTCCACCCGGGTACGGAAAGCAAAATTAGTCCCTCTCCTCGCTGGAAGTCCAAAAAAAAGGCGTAAATTTGACTAAGTGCCTAGGAGGATGTCCCTTTAAGAAGGCTGACCTGCTATGGTTCTCCACCCGGGTGCGGAAAGCAAAATTAGTCCCTCTCCTCGCTGGAAGTCCAAAAAAAAGGCGGAAATTTGACTAAGTGCCTAGGAGGATGTCCCTTTAAGAAGGCTGACCTGCTATGGTTCTCCACCTGGGTCTGGAACGCCAAATTAGTCCCTCTCCTCGCTGGAAGTCCAAAAAAAAGGCGGAAATTTGACTAAGTGCCTAGGAGCATTTCCCTTTAAGAAGGCCGACGTGCTATGGTTCTCCACCTGGGTCAGGAAAGCAAAATTGTCCCTCTCCTCGCTGGAAGTCCAAAAAAAAGGCGTGAATTTGACTAAGTGCCTAGGAGCATTTCCCTTTAAGAAGGCCGACGTGCTATGGTTCTCCACCTGGGTCAGGAAAGCAAAATTGTCCCTCTCCTCGCTGGAAGTCCAAAAAAAAGGCGTGAATTTGACTAAGTGCCTAGGAGCATTTCCCTTTAAGAAGGCCGACGTGCTATGGTTCTCCACCTGGGTCAGGAAAGCAAAATTGTCCCTCTCCTCGCTGGAAGTCCAAAAAAAAGGCGTGAATTTGACTAAGTGCCTAGGAGCATTTCCCTTTAAGAAGGCCGACGTGCTATGGTTCTCCACCCGGGTGCGGAAAGCAAAATTAGTCCCTCTCCTCGCTGGAAGTCCAAAAAAAAGGCGGAAATTTGACTAAGTGCCTAGGAGGATGTCCCTTTAAGAAGGCTGACCTGCTATGGTTCTCCACCTGGGTCTGGAACGCCAAATTAGTCCCTCTCCTCGCTGGAAGTCCAAAAAAAAGGCGGAAATTTGACTAAGTGCCTAGGAGGATGTCCCTTTAAGAAGGCCGACGTGCTATGGTTCTCCACCTGGGTCAGGAAAGCAAAATTGTCCCTCTCCTCGCTGGAAGTCCAAAAAAAAGGCGTGAATTTGACTAAGTGCCTAGGAGCATTTCCCTTTAAGAAGGCCGACGTGCTATGGTTCTCCACCCGGGTACGGAAAGCAAAATTAGTCCCTCTCCTCGCTGGAAGTCCAAAAAAAAGGCGTGAATTTGACTAAGTGTCTAGGAGGATGTCCCTTTAAGAAGGCCGACGTCCCTTGGTTCTCCACCTGGGTACGGAACGCCAAATTAGTCCCTCTCCTCGCTGGAAGTAGTCAAAAAAAGGCGGAAATTTGACTAAGTGTCATTATTTTAGAGTACCAGGCCTCTATAGAAAAGTTTGGTTTTTTGTCTATGTGTCATCATTTTAGAGTACCAGGCCTCTAGAGAAAAGTTTGGTTTTTTGTCTATGTGTCATCATTTTAGAGTACCAGGGCTCTATAGAAAAGTTTGGTAAATTTGACTAAGTGTCTAGGAGCATTTCCCTTTAAGAAGGCCGACGTGCTATGGTTCTCCACCTGGGTCAGGAAAGCAAAATTGTCCCTCTCCTCGCTGGAAGTCCAAAAAAAAGGCGTGAATTTGACTAAGTGCCTAGGAGGATGTCCCTTTAAGAAGGCCGACGTGCTATGGTTCTCCACCTGGGTCTGGAACGCCAAATTAGTCCCTCTCCTCGCTGGAAGTCCAAAAAAAAGGCGTGAATTTGACTAAGTGCCTAGGAGCATTTCCCTTTAAGAAGGCCGACGTGCTATGGTTCTCCACCTGGGTCAGGAAAGCAAAATTGTCCCTCTCCTCGCTGGAAGTCCAAAAAAAAGGCGTGAATTTGACTAAGTGCCTAGGAGCATTTCCCTTTAAGAAGGCCGACGTGCTATGGTTCTCCACCTGGGTCAGGAAAGCAAAATTGTCCCTCTCCTCGCTGGAAGTCCAAAAAAAAGGCGTAAATTTGACTAAGTGCCTAGGAGGATGTCCCTTAAAGAAGGCCGACGTGCTATGGTTCTCCACCTGGGTCTGGAACGCCAAATTAGTCCCTCTCCTCGCTGGAAGTCCAAAAAAAAAGGTGTAAATTTGACTAAGTGTCTAGGAGCATTTCCCTTTAAGAAGGCCGACCTGCTATGGTTCTCCACCTGGGTACAGAACGCAAATTAGTCCCTCTCCTCGCTGGAAGTCCAAAAAAAAGGCGGAAATTTGACTAAGTGCCATCATTTTAGAGTACCAGGCCTCTATAGAAAAGTTTGGTTTTTTGTCTATGTGTCATCATTTTAGAGTACCAGGGCTATATAGAAAAGTTTGGTAAATTTGACTAAGTGTCTAGGAGCATTTCCCTTTAAGAAGGCCGACCTGCTATGGTTCTCCACCTGGGTACATAACGCCAAATTAGTCCCTCTCCTCGCTGGAAGTCAAAAAAAAAGGCGTGAATTTGACTAAGTGCCTAGGAGGATGTCCCTTTAAGAAGGCCGACGTGCTATGGTTCTCCACCTGGGTCAGGAAAGCAAAATTGTCCCTCTCCTCGCTGGAAGTCCAAAAAAAAGGCGTGAATTTGACTAAGTGCCTAGGAGGATGTCCCTTTAAGAAGGCCGACGTGCTATGGTTCTTCACCTGGGTCAGGAAAGCAAAATTGTCCCTCTCCTCGCTGGAAGTCCAAAAAAAAGGTGTAAATTTGACTAAGTGTCTAGGAGCATGCGTGAATTTGACTAAGTGTCTAGGAGGATGTCCCCTTAAGAAGGCCGACGTGCCTTGGTTCTCTACCTGGGTACGGAACGCCAAATTAGTCCCTCTCCTCGCTGGAAGTCCAAAAAAAAGGCGTGAATTTGACTAAGTGCCTAGGAGGATGTCCCTTTAAGAAGGCCGACGTGCTATGGTTCTCCACCTGGGTCAGGAAAGCAAAATTGTCCCTCTCCTCGCTGGAAGTCCAAAAAAAAAAGGTGTAAATTTGACTAAGTGTCTAGGAGCATTTCCCTTTAAGAAGGCCGACCTGCTATGGTTCTCCACCTGGGTCAGGAACGCCAAATTGTCCCTCTCCTCGCTGGAAGTCCAAAAAAAAGGCGTGAATTTGACTAAGTGCCTAGGAGCATTTCCCTTTAAGAAGGCCGACGTGCTATGGTTCTCCACCCGGGTACGGAAAGCAAAATTAGTCCCTCTCCTCGCTGGAAGTCCAAAAAAAAGGCGTAAATTTGACTAAGTGCCTAGGAGGATGTCCCTTTAAGAAGGCTGACCTGCTATGGTTCTCCACCCGGGTGCGGAAAGCAAAATTAGTCCCTCTCCTCGCTGGAAGTCCAAAAAAAAGGCGGAAATTTGACTAAGTGCCTAGGAGGATGTCCCTTTAAGAAGGCTGACCTGCTATGGTTCTCCACCCGGGTACGGAAAGCAAAATTAGTCCCTCTCCTCGCTGGAAGTCCAAAAAAAAGGCGGAAATTTGACTAAGTGCCTAGGAGGATGTCCCTTTAAGAAGGCTGACCTGCTATGGTTCTCCACCCGGGTACGGAAAGCAAAATTAGTCCCTCTCCTCGCTGGAAGTCCAAAAAAAAGGCGGAAATTTGACTAAGTGCCTAGGAGGATGTCCCTTTAAGAAGGCTGACCTGCTATGGTTCTCCACCCGGGTACGGAAAGCAAAATTAGTCCCTCTCCTCGCTGGAAGTCCAAAAAAAAGGCGTGAATTTGACTAAGTGCCTAGGAGCATTTCCCTTTAAGAAGGCCGACGTGCTATGGTTCTCCACCCGGGTCCGGAACTCAAAATTAGTCCCTCTCCTAGTTGGAAGTCATCAAAAAAAGGCGGAAATTTGACTAAGTGCCATCATTTTAGAGTACCAGGACTATAGCTGGGGAATTGGAGCCCTCTGGTGGACACTCGCTGCAAATGCACCCTGAATTAAACACATTATTTCCAGTTCTTTTGGTGTTCCCGGGGAATGAGAGGCCTTTTGTGGGCCAGAAAGAGTGGGGGACCCTTGGAGCCCCTATTTTCAGACAGTTTGGCTTATTTCGGTGACGCCGGGGCGTCCATCAGGTCTTCCCGGGGAATGAGAGGCCTTTTGTGGCCATATGTCAACAAAAGAGTGGGGAAATGGAGCCCTCCGGTGGACTCCCGCTGCAAATGCACCCCCCAAATTAAATACATTAATTCCAGGCCTTTTGGGGCCCTATATTCAGACGGTGTGTAGCCCTCCAGTGGACTCCCGCCTCCAATGCACCCCCCAAATTAAAGACATCACCCCCCAAATTAAAGGCATCATTTTCAGTTCTTTTGGGGCCCTATTTTCAGACAGTTTGGCGGATTTCCTTGACGCCGGGGAGTCCTACAGGTGTTCCCGGGGAATGAGAGGCCTTTTGTGGGCCAGAAAGAGTGGGGAACCCTTGGAGCCCCTATTTTCAGACAGTTTGGCTTATTTCGGTGACGCCGGGGCGTCCATCAGGTCTTCCCGGGGAATGAGAGGCCTTTTGTGGCCATATGTCAACAAAAGAGTGGGGAAATGGAGCCCTCCGGTGGACTCCCGCTGCAAATGCACCCCCCAAATTAAATACATTAATTCCAGGCCTTTTGGGGCCCTATATTCAGACGGTGTGGAGCCCTCCAGTGGACTCCCGCCTCCAATGCACCCCCATAATTACCGACATCACCCCCCAAATTAAACACATTATTTCCAGTTCTTTTGGGCCCCTATTTTCAGCCGGTTTGGCGTATTTCCTTGACGCCGGGGAGTCCTACAGGTGTTCCCGGGGAATGAGAGGCCTTTTGTGGGCCAGAAAGAGTGGGGAACCCTTGGAGCCCCTATTTTCAGACAGTTTGGCTTATTTCGGTGACGCCGGGGCGTCCATCAGGTCTTCCCGGGGAATGAGAGGCCTTTTGTGGCCATATGTCAACAAAAGAGTGGGGAAATGGAGCCCTCCGGTGGACTCCCGCTGCAAATGCACCCCCCAAATTAAATACATTAATTCCAGGCCTTTTGGGGCCCTATATTCAGACGGTGTGGAGCCCTCCAGTGGACTCCCGCCTCCAATGCACCCCCATAATTACCGACATCACCCCCCAAATTAAACACATTATTTCCAGTTCTTTTGGGCCCCTATTTTCAGCCGGTTTGGCGTATTTCCTTGACGCCGGGGAGTCCTACAGGTGTTCCCGGGGAATGAGAGGCCTTTTGTGGGCCAGAAAGAGTGGGGAACACTTGGAGCCCCTATTTTCAGACAGTTTGCCGTATTTCGGTGACGCCGGGGCGTCCGTCAGGTCTTCCCGGGGAATGTGAGGCCTTTCGTGGGCCATATTTTCAGACAGATTGGCCTGTTTCAGTGACGCCGAGGCGTCCATCAGGTCTTCCCGGGGAGTGTGAGGCCTTTTGGGGCCCTATTTTCAGACAGAAAAAAAAGAAAAGTAACCCTTACACTACAAAGGACAGCGGGGAAACGCCCCCCCAGCAAAGTCACAGGGGAAGTGGGGTAGACAAGTGGAGAGTGTCTGGGGAAAAGTCCACAAAATGATCAAAAATCACACACAGGTACGAGTGCCACAAGTCCCGCCGCGTCCCACCCGAGTCCGAGGTGCCCCCCACATGCCCAAAACGCACCCAGCAAAGGCGCACTGTGAGTGGGGAAGAAAAGTTGGAAAAGTGGGCAAAAGTCCCGAATTTGATCCAAAATTATACCCAGGTTCGAGTCCCACAAGTCCCGCCGCGTTCCACCAGGGTTCCAGGGTGCCTGACATGTCCACGACGCACCCAGCAAAGGCGCACTGTGATTGGGAAGAAAAGTTGGAAAAGTGGGCAAAAGTCCGGAAAATGACCAAAAACCACACCCAGGTTAGAGCCCCACACGTCCTGCAGTCGCACCCGAGTCCTGGGATGCCCAACATGTCCAAAAAAATCAAAAAAAGCCCAAAAAATCAAAAAAATCCCCGGGCCGTATCTTGGACGCCGGCGTACCGCGTTCGGCCCTCGTGCCGTAGTTTGGCGACCGATTGTAAAAATTTGCCGCGACCGGCTAGTTTTTTTCCTTGGAGTAAATAGAGAGTAGATCCAGCAGAAAATATGCACTATAAACAAAGAGAGGGAGTTTGGAGGGGGGCAAAAACGCCCTCTTGGAACTTTTGCAGCAGCACACATCAAACTAGCGGGGAGAAGGCATGCATACCAAAAGTCCACGAAATGATCAAAAATCACACCCAGGTTCGAGTCCCACAAGTCCCGCCGCGTTCCACCAGGGTTCCGGGGTGCCTACAATGTCCACGACGCACCCAGCAAAGGCATCACACCCAGGTTCGAGTCCCACAAGTCCCGCCGCGTTCCACCAGTGTCTCGGGGTGCCTACAATGTCCACGACGCACCCAGCAAAGGCGCACTGTGATTGGGAAGAAAAGTTGGGAAAGTGGGCAAAAGTCCCGAATTTGGTCCAAAATCACACCCAGGTTCGAGTCCCACAAGTCCCGCCGCGTTCCACCAGTGTCTCGGGGTGCCTACAATGTCCACAACTTACCCAGCAAAGGCGCACTGTGATTGGGAAGAAAAGTTGGGAAAGTGGGCAAAAGTCCCGAATTTGGTCCAAAATCACACCCAGGTTCGAGTCCCACAAGTCCCGCCGCGTTCCACCAGTGTCTCGGGGTGCCTACAATGTCCACAACGCACCCAGCAAAGGCGCACTGTGATTGGGAAGAAAAGTTGTGAAAGTGGGCAAAAGTCCCGAATTTGGTCCAAAATCACACCCAGGTTCGAGTCCCACAAGTCCCGCCGCGTTCCACCAGTGTCTCGGGGTGCCTACAATGTCCACAACGCACCCAGCAAAGGCGCACTGTGATTGGGAAGAAAAGTTGGGAAAGTGGGCAAAAGTCCCGAATTTGGTCCAAAATCACACCCAGGTTCGAGTCCCACAAGTCCCGCCGCGTTCCACCAGGGTTCCGGGGTGCCTACAATGTCCACAACGCACCCAGCAAAGGCGCACTGTGATTGGGAAGAAAAGTTGGGAAAGTGGGCAAAAGTCCCGAATTTGGTCCAAAATCACACCCAGGTTCGAGTCCCACAAGTCCCGCCGCGTTCCACCAGGGTTCCGGGGTGCCTACAATGTCCACGACGCACCCAGCAAAGGCGCACTGTGATTGGGAAGAAAAGTTGGGAAAGTGGGCAAAAGTCCCGAATTTGGTCCAAAATCACACCCAGGTTCGAGTCCCACAAGTCCCGCCGCGTTCCACCAGGGTTCCGGGGTGCCTACAATGTCCACGACGCACCCAGTAAAGGCGCACTGTGATTGGGAAGAAAAGTTGGGAAAGTGGGCAAAAGTCCCGAATTTGGTCCAAAATCACACCCAGGTTCGAGTCCCACAAGTCCCGCCGCGTTCCACCAGGGTTCCGGGGTGCCTACAATGTCCACGACGCACCCAGCAAAGGCGCACTGTGATTGGGAAGAAAAGTTGGGAAAGTGGGCAAAAGTCCCGAATTTGGTCCAAAATCACACCCAGGTTCGAGTCCCACAAGTCCCGCCGCGTTCCACCAGGGTTCCGGGGTGCCTACAATGTCCACGACGCACCCAGCAAAGGCGCACTGTGATTGGGAAGAAAAGTTGGGAAAGTGGGCAAAAGTCCCGAATTTGGTCCAAAATCACACCCAGGTTCGAGTCCCACAAGTCCCGCCGCGTTCCACCAGGGTTCCGGGGTGCCTACAATGTCCACGACGCACCCAGTAAAGGCGCACTGTGATTGGGAAGAAAAGTTGGGAAAGTGGGCAAAAGTCCCGAATTTGGTCCAAAATCACACCCAGGTTCGAGTCCCACAAGTCCCGCCGCGTTCCACCAGGGTTCCGGGGTGCCTACAATGTCCACGACGCACCCAGCAAAGGCGCACTGTGATTGGGAAGAAAAGTTGGGAAAGTGGGCAAAAGTCCCGAATTTGGTCCAAAATCACACCCAGGTTCGAGTCCCACAAGTCCCGCCGCGTTCCACCAGGGTTCCGGGGTGCCTACAATGTCCACGACGCACCCAGCAAAGGCGCACTGTGATTGGGAAGAAAAGTTGGGAAAGTGGGCAAAAGTCCCGAATTTGGTCCAAAGTCACACCCAGGTTCGAGTCCCACAAGTCCCGCCGCGTTCCACCAGGGTTCCGGGGTGCCTGACATGTCCACGACGCACCCAGCAAAGGCGCACTGTGATTGGGAAGAAAAGTTGGGAAAGTGGGCAAAAGTCCCGAATTTGGTCCAAAATCACACCCAGGTTCGAGTCCCACAAGTCCCGCCGCGTTCCACCAGTGTCTCGGGGTGCCTACAATGTCCACAACTTACCCAGCAAAGGCGCACTGTGATTGGGAAGAAAAGTTGGGAAAGTGGGCAAAAGTCCCGAATTTGGTCCAAAATCACACCCAGGTTCGAGTCCCACAAGTCCCGCCGCGTTCCACCAGGGTTCCGGGGTGCCTACAATGTCCACGACGCACCCAGCAAAGGCGCACTGTGATTGGGAAGAAAAGTTGGGAAAGTGGGCAAAAGTCCCGAATTTGATCCAAAATTATGCCCGGGTTGGAGTACCACGAGTCCGGCCGCGTTCCACCGGTGTCCCGGGGGTGCCTGGCATGTCCACAACTTACCCAGCAAAGGCGCACTGTGATTGGGAAGAAAAGTTGGGAAAGTGGGCAAAAGTCCCGAATTTGATCCAAAATTATGCCCGGGTTGGAGTACCACGAGTCCGGCCGCGTTCCACCGGTGTCCCGGGGGTGCCTGGCATGTCCACAACGCACCCAGCAAAGGCGCACTGTGATTGGGAAGAAAAGTTGGGAAAGTGGGCAAAAGTCCCGAATTTGATCCAAAATTATGCCCGGGTTGGAGTACCACGAGTCCGGCCGCGTTCCACCGGTGTCCCGGGGGTGCCTGCCATGTCCACAACTTACCCAGCAAAGGCGCACTGTGATTGGGAAGAAAAGTTGGGAAAGTGGGCAAAAGTCCCGAATTTGATCCAAAATTATGCCCGGGTTGGAGTACCACGAGTCCGGCCGCGTTCCACCGGTGTCCCGGGGGTGCCTGCCATGTCCACAACTTACCCAGCAAAGGCGCACTGTGATTCAGAAGAAAAGTTGGGAAAGTGGGCAAAAGTCCCGAATTTGATCCAAAATTATGCCCGGGTTGGAGTACCACGAGTCCGGCCGCGTTCCACCGGTGTCCCGGGGGTGCCTGGCATGTCCACAACTTACCCAGCAAAGGCGCACTGTGATTGGGAAGAAAAGTTGGGAAAGTGGGCAAAAGTCCCGAATTTGATCCAAAATTATGCCCGGGTTGGAGTACCACGAGTCCGGCCGCGTTCCACCGGTGTCCCGGGGGTGCCTGCCATGTCCACAACTTACCCAGCAAAGGCGCACTGTGATTCAGAAGAAAAGTTGGGAAAGTGGGGAAAAAAAGGACCGGGAAATATCCAAAATTATGCCCGGGTTGGAGTACCACGAGTCCGGCCGCGTTCCACCGGTGTCCCGGGGGTGCCTGGCACGTCCACAACTTACCCAGCAAAGGCGCACTGTCAGTGGGGAAGACCAAACATGTCTCGGATTTTTTCCAAGTACCTTAACGAGAGAGGCTAAAAAGCACCTGTTTTTACCTTCTCTCGTTGTTGTACTTAGAAAAAAAACGAGAAAAAAAAAAATCTGGGTTTTTTTCTAAGTACCTTAACGAGAGAGGCTAAAAAAAACCATTTTTTACCTTCTCTCGTTGTTGTACTTAGAAAAAAAACGAGAAAAAAATTTTTCCCCATTCATTTCAATGGGAGTTCATTTTTTTTTTGGGATTTTTTCTAAGTACCTTAACGAGAGAGGCTTAATTTTTCACCTACTTTTTACCTTCTCTCGATTTTTCGTTTTTTACCTGGTCGACCAAAACACCTCCATCTCGTTACTATGTGCACCATGTCTGACAGGCTGAAATCACAGGGAACGCGTCCGAGTCAAAGTGAGCTATTTTCGGACACAAATATGGTGTTTTTCCC
>NW_027316625.1:77500-90000 GCF_033978685.3 Nerophis lumbriciformis | reverse complement strand
TTTGACTAAGTGCCTAGGAGCATTTCCCTTTAAGAAGGCCGACGTGCTATGGTTCTCCACCTGGGTCAGGAAAGCAAAATTGTCCCTCTCCTCGCTGGAAGTCCAAAAAAAAGGCGTGAATTTGACTAAGTGCCTAGGAGGATGTCCCTTTAAGAAGGCCGACGTGCTATGGTTCTCCACCTGGGTCAGGAAAGCAAAATTGTCCCTCTCCTCGCTGGAAGTCCAAAAAAAAGGCGTAAATTTGACTAAGTGCCTAGGAGGATGTCCCTTAAAGAAGGCCGACGTGCTATGGTTCTCCACCTGGGTCTGGAACGCCAAATTAGTCCCTCTCCTCGCTGGAAGTCCAAAAAAAAGGCGTAAATTTGACTAAGTGCCTAGGAGGATGTCCCTTTAAGAAGGCTGACCTGCTATGGTTCTCCACCCGGGTGCGGAAAGCAAAATTAGTCCCTCTCCTCGCTGGAAGTCCAAAAAAAAGGCGGAAATTTGACTAAGTGCCTAGGAGGATGTCCCTTTAAGAAGGCTGACCTGCTATGGTTCTCCACCCGGGTACGGAAAGCAAAATATGCACCCCCATAATTATAGACATCACCCCCCAAATTAAACACATTATTTCCAGTTCTTTTGGGCCTCTATTTTCAGACGGTTTGGCGTATTTCCTTGACGCCGGGGAGTCCTACAGGTGTTCCCGGGGAATGAGAGGCCTTTTGTGGGCCAGAAAGAGTGGGGAACCCTTGGAGCCCCTATTTTCAGACAGTTTGGCTTATTTCGGTGACGCCGGGGCGTCCATCAGGTCTTCCCGGGGAATGAGAGGCCTTTTGTGGCCATATGTCAACAAAAGAGTGGGGAAATGGAGCCCTCCGGTGGACTCCCGCTGCAAATGCACCCCCCAAATTAAATACATTAATTCCAGGCCTTTTGGGGCCCTATATTCAGACGGTGTGGAGCCCTCCAGTGGACTCCCGCCTCCAATGCACCCCCATAATTATAGACATCACCCCCCAAATTAAACACATTATTTCCAGTTCTTTTGGGCCTCTATTTTCAGACGGTTTGGCGTATTTCCTTGACGCCGGGGAGTCCTACAGGTGTTCCCGGGGAATGAGAGGCCTTTTGTGGGCCAGAAAGAGTGGGGAACCCTTGGAGCCCCTATTTTCAGACAGTTTGCCGTATTTCGGTGACGCCGGGGCGTCCATCAGGTCTTCCCGGGGAATGTGAGGCCTTTCGTGGGCCATATTTTCAGACAGATTGGCCTGTTTCAGTGACGCCGAGGCGTCCATCAGGTCTTCCCGGGGAGTGTGAGGCCTTTTGGGGCCCTATTTTCAGACAGAAAAAAAAGAAAAGTAACCCTTACACTACAAAGGACAGCGGGGAAACGCCCCCCCAGCAAAGTCACAGGGGAAGTGGGGTAGACAAGTGGAGAGTGTCTGGGGAAAAGTCCACAAAATGATCAAAAATCACACCCAGGTACGAGTGCCACAAGTCCCGCCGCGTCCCACCCGAGTCCGAGGTGCCCCCCACATGCCCAAAACGCACCCAGCAAAGGTGCACTGTGAGTGGGGAAGAAAAGTTGGAAAAGTGGGCAAAAGTCCCGAATTTGATCCAACATTATACCCAGGTTCGAGTCCCACAAGTCCCGCCGCGTTCCACCAGTGTTCCGGGGTGCCTACAATGTCCACAACTTACCCAGCAAAGGTGCACTGTGATTGGGAAGAAAAGTTGGGAAAGTGGGCAAAAGTCCCGAATTTGAGCCAAAATCACACCCAGGTTCGAGTCCCACAAGTCCCGCCGCGTTCCACCAGGGTTCCGGGGTGCCTGACATGTCCACGACGCACCCAGCAAAGGCGCACTGTGAGTGGGGAAGAAAAGTTGGAAAAGTGGGCAAAAGTCTGGAAAAATGACCAAAAACCACACCCAGGTTAGAGCCCCACACGTCCTGCAGTCGCACCCGAGTCCTGGGATGCCCAACATGTCCAAAAAAAATCAAAAAAAGCCCAAAAAATCAAAAAAATCCCCGGGCCGTATCTTGGACGCCGGCGTACCGCGTTCGGCCCTCGTGCCGTAGTTTGGCGACCGATTGTAAAAATTTGCCGCGACCGGCTAGTTTTTTTCCTTGGAGTAAATAGAGAGTAGATCCAGCAGAAAATATGCACTATAAACAAAGAGAGGGAGTTTGGAGGGGGGCAAAAACGCCCTCTTGGAACTTTTGCAGCAGCACACATCAAACTAGCGGGGAGAAGGCATGCATAGCAAAAGGCCACGAAATGATCAAAAATCACACCCAGGTTCGAGTCCCACAAGTCCCGCCGCGTTCCACCAGTGTCTCGGGGTGCCTACAATGTCCACAACTTACCCAGCAAAGGTGCACTGTGAGTGGGCAAGAAAAGTTGGGAAAGTGGGCAAAAGTCCCGAATTTGGTCCAAAATCACACCCAGGTTCGAGTCCCACAAGTCCCGCCGCGTTCCACCAGTGTCTCGGGGTGCCTACAATGTCCACAACGCACCCAGCAAAGGCGCACTGTGATTGGGAAGAAAAGTTGGGAAAGTGGGCAAAAGTCCCGCATTTGGTCCAAAATCACACCCAGGTTCGAGTCCCACAAGTCCCGCCGCGTTCCACCAGTGTCTCGGGGTGCCTACAATGCCTAAGACGCACCCAGCAAAGGCGCACTGTGATTGGGAAGAAAAGTTGGGAAAGTGGGCAAAAGTCCCGAATTTGGTCCAAAATCACACCCAGGTTCGAGTCCCACAAGTCCCGCCGCGTTCCACCAGGGTTCCGGGGTGCCTACAATGTCCACGACGCACCCAGCAAAGGCGCACTGTGATTGGGAAGAAAAGTTGGGAAAGTGGGCAAAAGTCCCGAATTTGGTCCAAAATCACACCCAGGTTCGAGTCCCACAAGTCCCGCCGCGTTCCACCAGTGTTCCGGGGTGCCTACAATGCCTAAGACGCACCCAGCAAAGGCGCACTGTGATTGGGAAGAAAAGTTTGGAAAGTGGGCAAAAGTCCCGAATTTGGTCCAAAATCACACCCAGGTTCGAGTCCCACAAGTCCCGCCGCGTTCCACCAGGGTTCCGGGGTGCCTACAATGTCCACAACTTACCCAGCAAAGGCGCACTGTGATTGGGAAGAAAAGTTGGGAAAGTGGGCAAAAGTCCCGAATTTGGTCCAAAATCACACCCAGGTTCGAGTCCCACAAGTCCCGCCGCGTTCCACCAGTGTCCTGGGGGTGCCTGGCATGTCCACAACTTACCCAGCAAAGGCGCACTGTGATTGGGAAGAAAAGTTGGGAAAGTGGGCAAAAGTCCCGAATTTGGTCCAAAATCACACCCAGGTTCGAGTCCCACAAGTCCCGCCGCGTTCCACCAGGGTTCAGGGGTGCCTGACATGTCCACGACGCACCCAGCAAAGGCGCACTGTGATTGGGAAGAAAAGTTGGGAAAGTGGGCAAAAGTCCCGAATTTGGTCCAAAATCACACCCAGGTTCGAGTCCCACAAGTCCCGCCGCGTTCCACCAGGGTTCCGGGGTGCCTACAATGTCCACGACGCACCCAGCAAAGGCGCACTGTGATTGGGAAGAAAAGTTGGGAAAGTGGGCAAAAGTCCCGAATTTGGTCCAAAATCACACCCAGGTTCGAGTCCCACAAGTCCCGCCGCGTTCCACCAGGGTTCCGGGGTGCCTACAATGTCCACGACGCACCCAGCAAAGGCGCACTGTGATTGGGAAGAAAAGTTGGGAAAGTGGGCAAAAGTCCCGAATTTGGTCCAAAATCACACCCAGGTTCGAGTCCCACAAGTCCCGCCGCGTTCCACCAGGGTTCCGGGGTGCCTACAATGTCCACGACGCACCCAGCAAAGGCGCACTGTGATTGGGAAGAAAAGTTGGGAAAGTGGGCAAAAGTCCCGCATTTGGTCCAAAATCACACCCAGGTTCGAGTCCCACAAGTCCCGCCGCGTTCCACCAGTGTCTCGGGGTGCCTACAATGCCTAAGACGCACCCAGCAAAGGCGCACTGTGATTGGGAAGAAAAGTTGGGAAAGTGGGCAAAAGTCCCGAATTTGGTCCAAAATCACACCCAGGTTCGAGTCCCACAAGTCCCGCCGCGTTCCACCAGGGTTCCGGGGTGCCTACAATGTCCACGACGCACCCAGCAAAGGCGCACTGTGATTGGGAAGAAAAGTTGGGAAAGTGGGCAAAAGTCCCGAATTTGGTCCAAAATCACACCCAGGTTCGAGTCCCACAAGTCCCGCCGCGTTCCACCAGTGTCTCGGGGTGCCTACAATGTCCACAACGCACCCAGCAAAGGCGCACTGTGATTGGGAAGAAAAGTTGGGAAAGTGGGCAAAAGTCCCGAATTTGGTCCAAAAGCACACCCAGGTTCGAGTCCCACAAGTCCCGCCGCGTTCCACCAGGGTTCCGGGGTGCCTACAATGTCCAAGACGCACCCAGCAAAGGCGCACTGTGATTGGGAAGAAAAGTTGGGAAAGTGGGCAAAAGTCCCGAATTTGGTCCAAAATCACACCCAGGTTCGAGTCCCACAAGTCCCGCCGCGTTCCACCAGGGTTCCGGGGTGCCTACAATGTCCACAACGCACCCAGCAAAGGCGCACTGTGATTGGGAAGAAAAGTTGGGAAAGTGGGCAAAAGTCCCGAATTTGGTCCAAAATCACACCCAGGTTCGAGTCCCACAAGTCCCGCCGCGTTCCACCAGGGTCTCGGGGTGCCTACAATGTCCACAACTTACCCAGCAAAGGCGCACTGTGATTGGGAAGAAAAGTTGGGAAAGTGGGCAAAAGTCCCGAATTTGGTCCAAAATCACACCCAGGTTCGAGTCCCACAAGTCCCGCCGCGTTCCACCAGTGTCTCGGGGTGCCTACAATGTCCACAACGCACCCAGCAAAGGCGCACTGTGATTGGGAAGAAAAGTTGTGAAAGTGGGCAAAAGTCCCGAATTTGGTCCAAAATCACACCCAGGTTCGAGTCCCACAAGTCCCGCCGCGTTCCACCAGTGTCTCGGGGTGCCTACAATGTCCACAACGCACCCAGCAAAGGCGCACTGTGATTGGGAAGAAAAGTTGGGAAAGTGGGCAAAAGTCCCGAATTTGGTCCAAAATCACACCCAGGTTCGAGTCCCACAAGTCCCGCCGCGTTCCACCAGGGTTCCGGGGTGCCTACAATGTCCACAACGCACCCAGCAAAGGCGCACTGTGATTGGGAAGAAAAGTTGGGAAAGTGGGCAAAAGTCCCGAATTTGGTCCAAAATCACACCCAGGTTCGAGTCCCACAAGTCCCGCCGCGTTCCACCAGGGTTCCGGGGTGCCTACAATGTCCACGACGCACCCAGCAAAGGCGCACTGTGATTGGGAAGAAAAGTTGGGAAAGTGGGCAAAAGTCCCGAATTTGGTCCAAAATCACACCCAGGTTCGAGTCCCACAAGTCCCGCCGCGTTCCACCAGGGTTCCGGGGTGCCTACAATGTCCACGACGCACCCAGTAAAGGCGCACTGTGATTGGGAAGAAAAGTTGGGAAAGTGGGCAAAAGTCCCGAATTTGGTCCAAAATCACACCCAGGTTCGAGTCCCACAAGTCCCGCCGCGTTCCACCAGGGTTCCGGGGTGCCTACAATGTCCACGACGCACCCAGCAAAGGCGCACTGTGATTGGGAAGAAAAGTTGGGAAAGTGGGCAAAAGTCCCGAATTTGGTCCAAAATCACACCCAGGTTCGAGTCCCACAAGTCCCGCCGCGTTCCACCAGGGTTCCGGGGTGCCTACAATGTCCACGACGCACCCAGCAAAGGCGCACTGTGATTGGGAAGAAAAGTTGGGAAAGTGGGCAAAAGTCCCGAATTTGGTCCAAAATCACACCCAGGTTCGAGTCCCACAAGTCCCGCCGCGTTCCACCAGGGTTCCGGGGTGCCTACAATGTCCACGACGCACCCAGTAAAGGCGCACTGTGATTGGGAAGAAAAGTTGGGAAAGTGGGCAAAAGTCCCGAATTTGGTCCAAAATCACACCCAGGTTCGAGTCCCACAAGTCCCGCCGCGTTCCACCAGGGTTCCGGGGTGCCTACAATGTCCACGACGCACCCAGCAAAGGCGCACTGTGATTGGGAAGAAAAGTTGGGAAAGTGGGCAAAAGTCCCGAATTTGGTCCAAAATCACACCCAGGTTCGAGTCCCACAAGTCCCGCCGCGTTCCACCAGGGTTCCGGGGTGCCTACAATGTCCACGACGCACCCAGCAAAGGCGCACTGTGATTGGGAAGAAAAGTTGGGAAAGTGGGCAAAAGTCCCGAATTTGGTCCAAAGTCACACCCAGGTTCGAGTCCCACAAGTCCCGCCGCGTTCCACCAGGGTTCCGGGGTGCCTACAATGTCCACAACTTACCCAGCAAAGGCGCACTGTGATTGGGAAGAAAAGTTGGGAAAGTGGGCAAAAGTCCCGAATTTGGTCCAAAGTCACACCCAGGTTCGAGTCCCACAAGTCCCGCCGCGTTCCACCAGGGTTCCGGGGTGCCTACAATGTCCACGACTTACCCAGCAAAGGCGCACTGTGATTGGGAAGAAAAGTTGGGAAAGTGGGCAAAAGTCCCGAATTTGGTCCAAAATCACACCCAGGTTCGAGTCCCACAAGTCCCGCCGCGTTCCACCAGTGTCTCGGGGTGCCTACAATGTCCACAACGCACCCAGCAAAGGCGCACTGTGATTGGGAAGAAAAGTTGGGAAAGTGGGCAAAAGTCCCGAATTTGGTCCAAAATCACACCCAGGTTCGAGTCCCACAAGTCCCGCCGCGTTCCACCAGTGTCTCGGGGTGCCTACAATGTCCACAACGCACCCAGCAAAGGCGCACTGTGATTGGGAAGAAAAGTTGGGAAAGTGGGCAAAAGTCCCGAATTTGGTCCAAAATCACACCCAGGTTCGAGTCCCACAAGGCCCGCCGCGTTCCACCAGGGTTCCGGGGTGCCTACAATGTCCACGACTTACCCAGCAAAGGCGCACTGTGATTGGGAAGAAAAGTTGGGAAAGTGGGCAAAAGTCCCGAATTTGGTCCAAAATCACACCCAGGTTCGAGTCCCACAAGTCCCGCCGCGTTCCACCAGTGTCTCGGGGTGCCTACAATGTCCACAACTTACCCAGCAAAGGCGCACTGTGATTGGGAAGAAAAGTTGGGAAAGTGGGCAAAAGTCCCGAATTTGGTCCAAAATCACACCCAGGTTCGAGTCCCACAAGTCCCGCCGCGTTCCACCAGTGTCTCGGGGTGCCTACAATGTCCTCAACTTACCCAGCAAAGGCGCACTGTGAATGGGAAGAAAAGTTGGGAAAGTGGGCAAAAGTCCCGAATTTGGTCCAAAATCACACCCAGGTTCGAGTCCCACAAGTCCCGCCGCGTTCCACCAGGGTTCCGGGGGTGCCTGGCATGTCCACAACTTACCCAGCAAAGGTGCACTGTGATTGGGAAGAAAAGTTGGGAAAGTGGGCAAAAGTCCCGAATTTGGTCCAAAATCACACCCAGGTTCGAGTCCCACAAGTCCCGCCGCGTTCCACCAGTGTCTCGGGGTGCCTACAATGTCCTCAACTTACCCAGCAAAGGCGCACTGTGAATGGGAAGAAAAGTTGGGAAAGTGGGCAAAAGTCCCGAATTTGGTCCAAAATCACACCCAGGTTCGAGTCCCACAAGTCCCGCCGCGTTCCACCAGGGTTCCGGGGGTGCCTGGCATGTCCACAACTTACCCAGCAAAGGTGCACTGTGATTGGGAAGAAAAGTTGGGAAAGTGGGCAAAAGTCCCGAATTTGGTCCAAAATCACACCCAGGTTCGAGTCCCACAAGTCCCGCCGCGTTCCACCAGTGTCTCGGGGTGCCTACAATGTCCTCAACTTACCCAGCAAAGGCGCACTGTGAATGGGAAGAAAAGTTGGGAAAGTGGGCAAAAGTCCCGAATTTGGTCCAAAATCACACCCAGGTTCGAGTCCCACAAGTCCCGCCGCGTTCCACCAGGGTTCCGGGGGTGCCTGGCATGTCCACAACTTACCCAGCAAAGGTGCACTGTGATTGGGAAGAAAAGTTGGGAAAGTGGGCAAAAGTCCCGAATTTGGTCCAAAATCACACCCAGGTTCGAGTCCCACAAGTCCCGCCGCGTTCCACCAGGGTTCCGGGGTGCCTACAATGTCCACAACGCACCCAGCAAAGGCGCACTGTGAGTGGGCAAGAAAAGTTGGGAAAGTGGGCAAAAGTCCCGAATTTGGTCCAAAATCACACCCAGGTTCGAGTCCCACAAGTCCCGCCGCGTTCCACCAGGGTTCCGGGGTGCCTACAATGTCCACAACGCACCCAGCAAAGGCGCACTGTGATTGGGAAGAAAAGTTGGGAAAGTGGGCAAAAGTCCCGAATTTGGTCCAAAATCACACCCAGGTTCGAGTCCCACAAGTCCCGCCGCGTTCCACCAGGGTTCCGGGGTGCCTACAATGTCCACAATTCACCCAGCAAAGGCGCACTGTGATTGGGAAGAAAAGTTGGGAAAGTGGGCAAAAGTCCCGAATTTGGTCCAAAATCACACCCAGGTTCGAGTCCCACAAGTCCCGCCGCGTTCCACCAGGGTTCCGGGGTGCCTGACATGTCCACGACGCACCCAGCAAAGGCGCACTGTGATTGGGAAGAAAAGTTGGGAAAGTGGGCAAAAGTCCCGAATTTGGTCCAAAATCACACCCAGGTTCGAGTCCCACAAGTCCCGCCGCGTTCCACCAGGGTTCCGGGGTGCCTACAATGTCCACGACGCACCCAGCAAAGGCGCACTGTGATTGGGAAGAAAAGTTGGGAAAGTGGGCAAAAGTCCCGAATTTGGTCCAAAATCACACCCAGGTTCGAGTCCCACAAGTCCCGCCGCGTTCCACCAGGGTTCCGGGGTGCCTGACATGTCCACGACGCACCCAGCAAAGGCGCACTGTGATTGGGAAGAAAAGTTGGGAAAGTGGGCAAAAGTCCCGAATTTGGTCCAAAATCACACCCAGGTTCGAGTCCCACAAGTCCCGCCGCGTTCCACCAGTGTCTCGGGGTGCCTACAATGTCCACAACTTACCCAGCAAAGGCGCACTGTGATTGGGAAGAAAAGTTGGGAAAGTGGGCAAAAGTCCCGAATTTGGTCCAAAATCACACCCAGGTTCGAGTCCCACAAGTCCCGCCGCGTTCCACCAGGGTTCCGGGGTGCCTACAATGTCCACGACGCACCCAGCAAAGGCGCACTGTGATTGGGAAGAAAAGTTGGGAAAGTGGGCAAAAGTCCCGAATTTGATCCAAAATTATGCCCGGGTTGGAGTACCACGAGTCCGGCCGCGTTCCACCGGTGTCCCGGGGGTGCCTGGCATGTCCACAACTTACCCAGCAAAGGCGCACTGTGATTGGGAAGAAAAGTTGGGAAAGTGGGCAAAAGTCCCGAATTTGATCCAAAATTATGCCCGGGTTGGAGTACCACGAGTCCGGCCGCGTTCCACCGGTGTCCCGGGGGTGCCTGGCATGTCCACAACGCACCCAGCAAAGGCGCACTGTGATTGGGAAGAAAAGTTGGGAAAGTGGGCAAAAGTCCCGAATTTGATCCAAAATTATGCCCGGGTTGGAGTACCACGAGTCCGGCCGCGTTCCACCGGTGTCCCGGGGGTGCCTGCCATGTCCACAACTTACCCAGCAAAGGCGCACTGTGATTGGGAAGAAAAGTTGGGAAAGTGGGCAAAAGTCCCGAATTTGATCCAAAATTATGCCCGGGTTGGAGTACCACGAGTCCGGCCGCGTTCCACCGGTGTCCCGGGGGTGCCTGCCATGTCCACAACTTACCCAGCAAAGGCGCACTGTGATTCAGAAGAAAAGTTGGGAAAGTGGGCAAAAGTCCCGAATTTGATCCAAAATTATGCCCGGGTTGGAGTACCACGAGTCCGGCCGCGTTCCACCGGTGTCCCGGGGGTGCCTGGCATGTCCACAACTTACCCAGCAAAGGCGCACTGTGATTGGGAAGAAAAGTTGGGAAAGTGGGCAAAAGTCCCGAATTTGATCCAAAATTATGCCCGGGTTGGAGTACCACGAGTCCGGCCGCGTTCCACCGGTGTCCCGGGGGTGCCTGCCATGTCCACAACTTACCCAGCAAAGGCGCACTGTGATTCAGAAGAAAAGTTGGGAAAGTGGGGAAAAAAAGGACCGGAAAATATCCAAAATTATGCCCGGGTTGGAGTACCACGAGTCCGGCCGCGTTCCACCGGTGTCCCGGGGGTGCCTGGCACGTCCACAACTTACCCAGCAAAGGCGCACTGTCAGTGGGGAAGACCAAACATGTCTCGGATTTTTTCCAAGTACCTTAACGAGAGAGGCTAAAAAGCACCTGTTTTTACCTTCTCTCGTTGTTGTACTTAGAAAAAAAACGAGAAAAAAAAAAATCTGGGTTTTTTTCTAAGTACCTTAACGAGAGAGGCTAAAAAAAACCATTTTTTACCTTCTCTCGTTGTTGTACTTAGAAAAAAAACGAGAAAAAAATTTTTCCCCATTCATTTCAATGGGAGTTCATTTTTTTTTTGGGATTTTTTCTAAGTACCTTAACGAGAGAGGCTTAATTTTTCACCTACTTTTTACCTTCTCTCGATTTTTCGTTTTTTACCTGGTCGACCAAAACACCTCCATCTCGTTACTATGTGCACCATGTCTGACAGGCTGAAATCACAGGGAACGCGTCCGAGTCAAAGTGAGCTATTTTCGGACACAAATATGGTGTTTTTCCCCTCTATCCTCTGGTTCTTTTTTCAAACTGATCTTCCAGCATCTGAGCGACAGGGGCTCATGCAGACACCTGTGTCCGCCCGAGGGGCGCCTTCCCGGACACATATATGGTGCTTCCCCCCTCTTTACCCCGGTCCTTTTTCAAACTGATCTTCCAGCATCTGAGCGACAGGGGCTCATGCAGACACCTGTGTCCGCCCGAGGGGCGCCTTCCCGGACACATATATGGTGCTTCCCCCCTCTTTACCCCGGTCCTTTTTCAAACTGATCTTCCAGCATCTGAGCGACAGGGGCTCATGCAGACACCTGTGTCCGCCCGAGGGGCGCCTTCCCGGACACATATATGGTGCTTCCCCCCTCTTTACCCCGGTCCTTTTTCAAACTGATCTTCCAGCATCTGAGCGACAGGGGCTCATGCAGACACCTGTGTCCGCCCGAGGGGCGCCTTCCCGGACACATATATGGTGCTTCCCCCCTCTTTACCCCGGTCCTTTTTCAAACTGATCTTCCAGCTTCTGAGCGACAGGGGCTCATGCAGACACCTGTGTCCGCCTAAGGGGCGCTGTTTCGGACACATTTTCAACTTTTCCCGCATGAATGAAATCCTGGAACTGATTCCACCCAGGTACTTAGGACTTCCAGGGCTTGAGCGACAGGGGCTCTGTCCGGAGCGTGTGTCCGCCTAGGGGGCGCTGTCCCGGACACATTTTCAACTTTTCCCGCATGGATGAAATCCTGGAACTGATTCCACCCAGGTACTTAGGGCTTCCAGGGCTTGAGCGACAGGGGCTCTGTCCGGAGCGTGTGTCCGCCTAGGGGGCGCTGTCTCGGACACATTTTCAACTTTTCCCGCATGGATGAAATCCTGGAACTGATTCCACCCAGGTACTTAGGGCTTCCAGGGCTTGAGCGACAGGGGCTCTGTCCGGAGCGTGTGTCCGCCTAGGTGGCGCTGTCTCGGACACATTTTCAACTTTTCCCGCATGAATGGAATCCTGGAACTGATTCCACCCAGGTACTTAGGGCTTCCAGGGCTTGAGCGACAGGGGCTCTGTCCGGAGCGTGTGTCCGCCTAGGTGGCGCTGTCTCGGACACATTTTCAACTTTTCCCGCATGAATGAAATCCTGGAACTGATTCCACCCAGGTACTTAGGGCTTCCAGGGCTTGAGCGACAGGGGCTCTGTCCGGAGCGTGTGTCCGCCTAGGGGGCGCTGTCTCGGACACATTTTCAACTTTTCCCGCATGGATGAAATCCTGGAACTGATTCCACCCAGGTACTTAGGACTTCCAGGGCTTGAGCGACAGGGGCTCTGTCCGGAGCGTGTGTCCGCCTAGGGGGCGCTGTCCCGGACACATTTTCAACTTTTCCCGCATGAATGAAATCCTGGAACTGATTCCACCCAGGTACTTAGGGCTTCCAGGGCTCGAGCGACAGGGGCTCTGTCCGGAGCGTGTGTCCGCCTAGGGGGCGCCGTCTCGGACACATTTTCAACTTTTCCCGCATGGATGAAATCCTGGAACTGATTCCACCCAGGTACTTAGGGCTTCCAGGGCTTGAGCGACAGGGGCTCTGTCCGGAGCGTGTGTCCGCCTAGGGGGCGCTGTCCCGGACACATTTTCAACTTTTCCCGCATGGATGAAATCCTGGAACTGATTCCACCCAGGTACTTGGGGCTTCCAGGGCTCGAGCGACAGGGGCTCTGTCCGGAGCGTGTGTCCGCCTAGGGGGCGCTGTCTCGGACCCATTTTCAACTTTTCC
>NW_027316625.1:45000-67500 GCF_033978685.3 Nerophis lumbriciformis | reverse complement strand
TTTGACTAAGTGCCTAGGAGGATGTCCCTTTAAGAAGGCCGACGTGCTATGGTTCTCCACCCGGGTCCGGAACTCAAAATTAGTCCCTCTCCTAGTTGGAAGTCATCAAAAAAAGGCGGAAATTTGACTAAGTGCCATCATTTTAGAGTACCAGGACTATAGTGGGGGAATTGGAGCCCTCTGGTGGACACTCGCTGCAAATGCACCCTGAATTAAAGACATTATTTCCAGTTCTTTTGGGGCCCTATTTTCAGGCGTAAATTTGACTAAGTGTCTAGGGGCATGTCCCTTTAAGAAGGCCGACCTGCTATGGTTCTCCACCTGGGTCTGGAACGCCAAATTAGTCCCTCTCCTCGCTGGAAGTCCAAAAAAAAGGCGTGAATTTGACTAAGTGCCTAGGAGCATTTCCCTTTAAGAAGGCCGACGTGCTATGGTTCTCCACCTGGGTCAGGAAAGCAAAATTGTCCCTCTCCTCGCTGGAAGTCCAAAAAAAAGGCGTGAATTTGACTAAGTGCCTAGGAGCATTTCCCTTTAAGAAGGCCGACGTGCTATGGTTCTCCACCTGGGTCAGGAAAGCAAAATTGTCCCCCTCCTCGCTGGAAGTCCAAAAAAAAGGCGTGAATTTGACTAAGTGCCTAGGAGCATTTCCCTTTAAGAAGGCCGACGTGCTATGGTTCTCCACCTGGGTCAGGAAAGCAAAATTGTCCCTCTCCTCGCTGGAAGTCCAAAAAAAAGGCGTGAATTTGACTAAGTGCCTAGGAGCATTTCCCTTTAAGAAGGCCGACGTGCTATGGTTCTCCACCTGGGTCAGGAAAGCAAAATTGTCCCTCTCCTCGCTGGAAGTCCAAAAAAAAGGCGTGAATTTGACTAAGTGCCTAGGAGGATGTCCCTTTAAGAAGGCCGACGTGCTATGGTTCTCCACCTGGGTCAGGAAAGCAAAATTGTCCCTCTCCTCGCTGGAAGTCCAAAAAAAAGGCGTAAATTTGACTAAGTGCCTAGGAGGATGTCCCTTAAAGAAGGCCGACGTGCTATGGTTCTCCACCTGGGTCTGGAACGCCAAATTAGTCCCTCTCCTCGCTGGAAGTCCAAAAAAAAGGCGGAAATTTGACTAAGTGCCTAGGAGGATGTCCCTTTAAGAAGGCCGACGTGCTATGGTTCTCCACCCGGGTCCGGAACTCAAAATTAGTCCCTCTCCTAGTTGGAAGTCATCAAAAAAAGGCGGAAATTTGACTAAGTGCCATCATTTTAGAGTACCAGGACTATAGTGGGGGAATTGGAGCCCTCTGGTGGACACTCGCTGCAAATGCACCCTGAATTAAAGACATTATTTCCAGTTCTTTTGGGGCCCTATTTTCAGGCGTAAATTTGACTAAGTGTCTAGGGGCATGTCCCTTTAAGAAGGCCGACCTGCTATGGTTCTCCACCTGGGTCTGGAACGCCAAATTAGTCCCTCTCCTCGCTGGAAGTCCAAAAAAAAGGCGTGAATTTGACTAAGTGCCTAGGAGGATGTCCCTTTAAGAAGGCCGACGTGCTATGGTTCTCCACCTGGGTCAGGAAAGCAAAATTGTCCCTCTCCTCGCTGGAAGTCCAAAAAAAAGGCGTGAATTTGACTAAGTGCCTAGGAGCATTTCCCTTTAAGAAGGCCGACGTGCTATGGTTCTCCACCTGGGTCAGGAAAGCAAAATTGTCCCTCTCCTCGCTGGAAGTCCAAAAAAAAGGCGTGAATTTGACTAAGTGCCTAGGAGCATTTCCCTTTAAGAAGGCCGACGTGCTATGGTTCTCCACCTGGGTCAGGAAAGCAAAATTGTCCCTCTCCTCGCTGGAAGTCCAAAAAAAAGGCGTGAATTTGACTAAGTGCCTAGGAGCATTTCCCTTTAAGAAGGCCGACGTGCTATGGTTCTCCACCTGGGTCAGGAAAGCAAAATTGTCCCTCTCCTCGCTGGAAGTCCAAAAAAAAGGCGTAAATTTGACTAAGTGCCTAGGAGGATGTCCCTTAAAGAAGGCCGACGTGATATGGTTCTCCACCTGGGTCAGGAAAGCAAAATTGTCCCTCTCCTCGCTGGAAGTCCAAAAAAAAGGCGTGAATTTGACTAAGTGCCTAGGAGCATTTCCCTTTAAGAAGGCCGACGTGCTATGGTTCTCCACCTGGGTCTGGAACGCCAAATTAGTCCCTCTCCTCGCTGGAAGTCCAAAAAAAAGGCGTGAATTTGACTAAGTGCCTAGGAGGATGTCCCTTTAAGAAGGCCGACGTGCTATGGTCCTCCACCTGGGTCAGGAACGCAAAATTGTCCCTCTCCTCGCTGGAAGTCCAAAAAAAAGGCGTGAATTTGACTAAGTGCCTAGGAGGATGTCCCTTTAAGAAGGCCGACGTGCTATGGTTCTCCACCTGGGTACGGAGCGCCAAATTAGTCCCTCTCCTCGCTGGAAGTCCAAAAAAAAGGCGTGAATTTGACTAAGTGCCTAGGAGGATGTCCCTTTAAGAAGGCCGACGTGCTATGGTTCTCCACCTGGGTCAGGAAAGCAAAATTGTCCCTCTCCTCGCTGGAAGTCCAAAAAAAAGGCGTAAATTTGACTAAGTGCCTAGGAGGATGTCCCTTAAAGAAGGCCGACGTGCTATGGTTCTCCACCTGGGTCTGGAACGCCAAATTAGTCCCTCTCCTCGCTGGAAGTCCAAAAAAAAGGCGGAAATTTGACTAAGTGCCTAGGAGGATGTCCCTTTAAGAAGGCCGACGTGCTATGGTTCTCCACCTGGGTCAGGAAAGCAAAATTGTCCCTCTCCTCGCTGGAAGTCCAAAAAAAAGGCGTGAATTTGACTAAGTGCCTAGGAGCATTTCCCTTTAAGAAGGCCGACGTGCTATGGTTCTCCACCTGGGTCTGGAACGCCAAATTAGTCCCTCTCCTCGCTGGAAGTCCAAAAAAAAGGCGTGAATTTGACTAAGTGCCTAGGAGGATGTCCCTTTAAGAAGGCCGACGTGCTATGGTCCTCCACCTGGGTCAGGAACGCAAAATTGTCCCTCTCCTCGCTGGAAGTCCAAAAAAAAGGCGTGAATTTGACTAAGTGCCTAGGAGGATGTCCCTTTAAGAAGGCCGACGTGCTATGGTTCTCCACCTGGGTACGGAGCGCCAAATTAGTCCCTCTCCTCGCTGGAAGTCCAAAAAAAAGGCGTGAATTTGACTAAGTGCCTAGGAGGATGTCCCTTTAAGAAGGCCGACGTGCTATGGTTCTCCACCTGGGTCAGGAAAGCAAAATTGTCCCTCTCCTCGCTGGAAGTCCAAAAAAAAGGCGTAAATTTGACTAAGTGCCTAGGAGGATGTCCCTTAAAGAAGGCCGACGTGCTATGGTTCTCCACCTGGGTCTGGAACGCCAAATTAGTCCCTCTCCTCGCTGGAAGTCCAAAAAAAAGGCGGAAATTTGACTAAGTGCCTAGGAGGATGTCCCTTTAAGAAGGCCGACGTGCTATGGTTCTCCACCTGGGTCAGGAAAGCAAAATTGTCCCTCTCCTCGCTGGAAGTCCAAAAAAAAGGCGTAAATTTGACTAAGTGCCTAGGAGGATGTCCCTTAAAGAAGGCCGACGTGCTATGGTTCTCCACCTGGGTCTGGAACGCCAAATTAGTCCCTCTCCTCGCTGGAAGTCCAAAAAAAAGGCGGAAATTTGACTAAGTGCCTAGGAGGATGTCCCTTTAAGAAGGCCGACGTGCTATGGTTCTCCACCCGGGTCCGGAACTCAAAATTAGTCCCTCTCCTAGTTGGAAGTCATCAAAAAAAGGCGGAAATTTGACTAAGTGCCATCATTTTAGAGTACCAGGACTATAGTGGGGGAATTGGAGCCCTCTGGTGGACACTCGCTGCAAATGCACCCTGAATTAAAGACATTATTTCCAGTTCTTTTGGGGCCCTATTTTCAGGCGTAAATTTGACTAAGTGTCTAGGGGCATGTCCCTTTAAGAAGGCCGACCTGCTATGGTTCTCCACCTGGGTCTGGAACGCCAAATTAGTCCCTCTCCTCGCTGGAAGTCCAAAAAAAAGGCGTGAATTTGACTAAGTGCCTAGGAGCATTTCCCTTTAAGAAGGCCGACGTGCTATGGTTCTCCACCTGGGTCAGGAAAGCAAAATTGTCCCTCTCCTCGCTGGAAGTCCAAAAAAAAGGCGTGAATTTGACTAAGTGCCTAGGAGCATTTCCCTTTAAGAAGGCCGACGTGCTATGGTTCTCCACCTGGGTCAGGAAAGCAAAATTGTCCCTCTCCTCGCTGGAAGTCCAAAAAAAAGGCGTGAATTTGACTAAGTGCCTAGGAGCATTTCCCTTTAAGAAGGCCGACGTGCTATGGTTCTCCACCTGGGTCAGGAAAGCAAAATTGTCCCTCTCCTCGCTGGAAGTCCAAAAAAAAGGCGTGAATTTGACTAAGTGCCTAGGAGCATTTCCCTTTAAGAAGGCCGACGTGCTATGGTTCTCCACCTGGGTCAGGAAAGCAAAATTGTCCCTCTCCTCGCTGGAAGTCCAAAAAAAAGGCGTGAATTTGACTAAGTGCCTAGGAGCATTTCCCTTTAAGAAGGCCGACGTGCTATGGTTCTCCACCTGGGTCAGGAAAGCAAAATTGTCCCTCTCCTCGCTGGAAGTCCAAAAAAAAGGCGTAAATTTGACTAAGTGCCTAGGAGGATGTCCCTTAAAGAAGGCCGACGTGCTATGGTTCTCCACCTGGGTCTGGAACGCCAAATTAGTCCCTCTCCTCGCTGGAAGTCCAAAAAAAAGGCGGAAATTTGACTAAGTGCCTAGGAGGATGTCCCTTTAAGAAGGCCGACGTGCTATGGTTCTCCACCCGGGTCCGGAACTCAAAATTAGTCCCTCTCCTAGTTGGAAGTCATCAAAAAAAGGCGGAAATTTGACTAAGTGCCATCATTTTAGAGTACCAGGACTATAGTGGGGGAATTGGAGCCCTCTGGTGGACACTCGCTGCAAATGCACCCTGAATTAAAGACATTATTTCCAGTTCTTTTGGGGCCCTATTTTCAGGCGTAAATTTGACTAAGTGTCTAGGGGCATGTCCCTTTAAGAAGGCCGACCTGCTATGGTTCTCCACCTGGGTCTGGAACGCCAAATTAGTCCCTCTCCTCGCTGGAAGTCCAAAAAAAAAGGCGGAAATTTGACTAAGTGTCTAGGAGCATTTCCCTTTAAGAAGGCCGACCTGCTATGGTTCTCCACCTGGGTCAGGAACGCAAAATTAGTCCCTCTCCTCGCTGGAAGTCCAAAAAAAAGGTGTAAATTTGACTAAGTGCCTAGGAGGATGTCCCTTTAAGAAGGCCGACCTGCTATGGTTCTCCACCTGGGTCAGGAAAGCAAAATTAGTCCCTCTCCTCGCTGGAAGTCCAAAAAAAAAGGCGTAAATTTGACTAAGTGCCTAGGAGGATGTCCCTTTAAGAAGGCCGACCTGCTATGGTTCTCCACCTGGGTCAGGAACGCAAAATTAGTCCCTCTCCTCGCTGGAAGTCCAAAAAAAAGGCGGAAATTTGACTAAGTGCCTAGGAGGATGTCCCTTTATGAGGCCGACGTGCTATGGTTCTCCACCTGGGTCAGGAAAGCAAAATTGTCCCTCTCCTCGCTGGAAGTCCAAAAAAAAGGCGGAAATTTGACTAAGTGCCATCATTTTAGAGTACCAGGCCTCTATAGAAAAGTTTGGTTTTTTGTCTATGTGTCATCATTTTAGAGTACCAGGGCTCTATAGAAAAGTTTGGTAAATTTGACTAAGTGTCTAGGAGCATTTCCCTTTAAGAAGGCCGACGTGCTATGGTTCTCCACCTGGGTCAGGAAAGCAAAATTGTCCCTCTCCTCGCTGGAAGTCCAAAAAAAAGGCGTGAATTTGACTAAGTGCCTAGGAGCATTTCCCTTTAAGAAGGCCGACGTGCTATGGTTCTCCACCTGGGTCAGGAAAGCAAAATTGTCCCTCTCCTCGCTGGAAGTCCAAAAAAAAGGCGTGAATTTGACTAAGTGCCTAGGAGGATGTCCCTTAAAGAAGGCCGACGTGCTATGGTTCTCCACCTGGGTCTGGAACGCCAAATTAGTCCCTCTCCTCGCTGGAAGTCCAAAAAAAAGGCGGAAATTTGACTAAGTGCCTAGGAGGATGTCCCTTTAAGAAGGCCGACGTGCTATGGTTCTCCACCCGGGTCCGGAACTCAAAATTAGTCCCTCTCCTAGTTGGAAGTCATCAAAAAAAGGCGGAAATTTGACTAAGTGCCATCATTTTAGAGTACCAGGACTATAGTGGGGGAATTGGAGCCCTCTGGTGGACACTCGCTGCAAATGCACCCTGAATTAAAGACATTATTTCCAGTTCTTTTGGGGCCCTATTTTCAGGCGTAAATTTGACTAAGTGTCTAGGGGCATGTCCCTTTAAGAAGGCCGACCTGCTATGGTTCTCCACCTGGGTCTGGAACGCCAAATTAGTCCCTCTCCTCGCTGGAAGTCCAAAAAAAAGGCGTGAATTTGACTAAGTGCCTAGGAGCATTTCCCTTTAAGAAGGCCGACGTGCTATGGTTCTCCACCTGGGTCAGGAAAGCAAAATTGTCCCTCTCCTCGCTGGAAGTCCAAAAAAAAGGCGTGAATTTGACTAAGTGCCTAGGAGCATTTCCCTTTAAGAAGGCCGACGTGCTATGGTTCTCCACCTGGGTCAGGAAAGCAAAATTGTCCCTCTCCTCGCTGGAAGTCCAAAAAAAAGGCGTGAATTTGACTAAGTGCCTAGGAGCATTTCCCTTTAAGAAGGCCGACGTGCTATGGTTCTCCACCTGGGTCAGGAAAGCAAAATTGTCCCTCTCCTCGCTGGAAGTCCAAAAAAAAGGCGTGAATTTGACTAAGTGCCTAGGAGCATTTCCCTTTAAGAAGGCCGACGTGCTATGGTTCTCCACCTGGGTCAGGAAAGCAAAATTGTCCCTCTCCTCGCTGGAAGTCCAAAAAAAAGGCGTGAATTTGACTAAGTGCCTAGGAGCATTTCCCTTTAAGAAGGCCGACGTGCTATGGTTCTCCACCTGGGTCAGGAAAGCAAAATTGTCCCTCTCCTCGCTGGAAGTCCAAAAAAAAGGCGTAAATTTGACTAAGTGCCTAGGAGGATGTCCCTTAAAGAAGGCCGACGTGCTATGGTTCTCCACCTGGGTCTGGAACGCCAAATTAGTCCCTCTCCTCGCTGGAAGTCCAAAAAAAAGGCGGAAATTTGACTAAGTGCCTAGGAGGATGTCCCTTTAAGAAGGCCGACGTGCTATGGTTCTCCACCCGGGTCCGGAACTCAAAATTAGTCCCTCTCCTAGTTGGAAGTCATCAAAAAAAGGCGGAAATTTGACTAAGTGCCATCATTTTAGAGTACCAGGACTATAGTGGGGGAATTGGAGCCCTCTGGTGGACACTCGCTGCAAATGCACCCTGAATTAAAGACATTATTTCCAGTTCTTTTGGGGCCCTATTTTCAGGCGTAAATTTGACTAAGTGTCTAGGGGCATGTCCCTTTAAGAAGGCCGACCTGCTATGGTTCTCCACCTGGGTCTGGAACGCCAAATTAGTCCCTCTCCTCGCTGGAAGTCCAAAAAAAAAGGCGGAAATTTGACTAAGTGTCTAGGAGCATTTCCCTTTAAGAAGGCCGACCTGCTATGGTTCTCCACCTGGGTCAGGAACGCAAAATTAGTCCCTCTCCTCGCTGGAAGTCCAAAAAAAAGGTGTAAATTTGACTAAGTGCCTAGGAGGATGTCCCTTTAAGAAGGCCGACCTGCTATGGTTCTCCACCTGGGTCAGGAAAGCAAAATTAGTCCCTCTCCTCGCTGGAAGTCCAAAAAAAAAGGCGTAAATTTGACTAAGTGCCTAGGAGGATGTCCCTTTAAGAAGGCCGACCTGCTATGGTTCTCCACCTGGGTCAGGAACGCAAAATTAGTCCCTCTCCTCGCTGGAAGTCCAAAAAAAAGGCGGAAATTTGACTAAGTGCCTAGGAGGATGTCCCTTTATGAGGCCGACGTGCTATGGTTCTCCACCTGGGTCAGGAAAGCAAAATTGTCCCTCTCCTCGCTGGAAGTCCAAAAAAAAGGCGGAAATTTGACTAAGTGCCATCATTTTAGAGTACCAGGCCTCTATAGAAAAGTTTGGTTTTTTGTCTATGTGTCATCATTTTAGAGTACCAGGGCTCTATAGAAAAGTTTGGTAAATTTGACTAAGTGTCTAGGAGCATTTCCCTTTAAGAAGGCCGACGTGCTATGGTTCTCCACCTGGGTCAGGAAAGCAAAATTGTCCCTCTCCTCGCTGGAAGTCCAAAAAAAAGGCGTGAATTTGACTAAGTGCCTAGGAGCATTTCCCTTTAAGAAGGCCGACGTGCTATGGTTCTCCACCTGGGTCAGGAAAGCAAAATTGTCCCTCTCCTCGCTGGAAGTCCAAAAAAAAGGCGTGAATTTGACTAAGTGCCTAGGAGGATGTCCCTTAAAGAAGGCCGACGTGCTATGGTTCTCCACCTGGGTCTGGAACGCCAAATTAGTCCCTCTCCTCGCTGGAAGTCCAAAAAAAAGGCGGAAATTTGACTAAGTGCCTAGGAGGATGTCCCTTTAAGAAGGCCGACGTGCTATGGTTCTCCACCCGGGTCCGGAACTCAAAATTAGTCCCTCTCCTAGTTGGAAGTCATCAAAAAAAGGCGGAAATTTGACTAAGTGCCATCATTTTAGAGTACCAGGACTATAGTGGGGGAATTGGAGCCCTCTGGTGGACACTCGCTGCAAATGCACCCTGAATTAAAGACATTATTTCCAGTTCTTTTGGGGCCCTATTTTCAGGCGTAAATTTGACTAAGTGTCTAGGGGCATGTCCCTTTAAGAAGGCCGACCTGCTATGGTTCTCCACCTGGGTCTGGAACGCCAAATTAGTCCCTCTCCTCGCTGGAAGTCCAAAAAAAAGGCGTGAATTTGACTAAGTGCCTAGGAGCATTTCCCTTTAAGAAGGCCGACGTGCTATGGTTCTCCACCTGGGTCAGGAAAGCAAAATTGTCCCTCTCCTCGCTGGAAGTCCAAAAAAAAGGCGTGAATTTGACTAAGTGCCTAGGAGCATTTCCCTTTAAGAAGGCCGACGTGCTATGGTTCTCCACCTGGGTCAGGAAAGCAAAATTGTCCCTCTCCTCGCTGGAAGTCCAAAAAAAAGGCGTGAATTTGACTAAGTGTCTAGGAGGATGTCCCCTTAAGAAGGCCGACGTCCCTTGGTTCTCCACCTGGGTACAGAACGCCAAATTAGTCCCTCTCCTCGCTGGAAGTCCAAAAAAAAGGCGTGAATTTGACTAAGTGCCTAGGAGGATGTCCCTTTAAGAAGGCCGACGTGCTATGGTTCTCCACCTGGGTCAGGAAAGCAAAATTGTCCCTCTCCTCG
Organism: Nerophis lumbriciformis; assembly: GCF_033978685.3. Classification (NCBI taxonomy): domain Eukaryota; kingdom Metazoa; phylum Chordata; class Actinopteri; order Syngnathiformes; family Syngnathidae; genus Nerophis; species Nerophis lumbriciformis. The sequence goes on along the minus strand of NW_027316625.1, from coordinate 58,129 downwards.
CTGGAAGTCCAAAAAAAAGGCGTGAATTTGACTAAGTGCCTAGGAGGATGTCCCTTTAAGAAGGCCGACGTGCTATGGTTCTCCACCTGGGTCTGGAACGCCAAATTAGTCCCTCTCCTCGCTGGAAGTCCAAAAAAAAGGCGTGAATTTGACTAAGTGCCTAGGAGGATGTCCCTTTAAGAAGGCCGACGTGCTATGGTTCTCCACCTGGGTCAGGAAAGCAAAATTGTCCCTCTCCTCGCTGGAAGTCCAAAAAAAAGGCGTGAATTTGACTAAGTGCCTAGGAGCATTTCCCTTTAAGAAGGCCGACGTGCTATGGTTCTCCACCCGGGTACGGAAAGCAAAATTAGTCCCTCTCCTCGCTGGAAGTCCAAAAAAAAGGCGTAAATTTGACTAAGTGCCTAGGAGGATGTCCCTTAAAGAAGGCCGACGTGCTATGGTTCTCCACCTGGGTCTGGAACGCCAAATTAGTCCCTCTCCTCGCTGGAAGTCCAAAAAAAAAGGCGGAAATTTGACTAAGTGTCTAGGAGCATTTCCCTTTAAGAAGGCCGACCTGCTATGGTTCTCCACCTGGGTACGGAACGCCAAATTAGTCCCTCTCCTAGCTGGAAGTCCAAAAAAAAGGCGTGAATTTGACTAAGTGTCTAGGAGCATTTCCCTTTAAGAAGGCCGACGTGCTATGGTTCTCCACCTGGGTCAGGAAAGCAAAATTGTCCCTCTCCTCGCTGGAAGTCCAAAAAAAAGGCGTGAATTTGACTAAGTGCCTAGGAGGATGTCCCTTTAAGAAGGCCGACGTGCTATGGTTCTCCACCTGGGTCAGGAAAGCAAAATTGTCCCTCTCCTCGCTGGAAGTCCAAAAAAAAGGCGTGAATTTGACTAAGTGCCTAGGAGGATGTCCCTTTAAGAAGGCCGACGTGCTATGGTTCTCCACCCGGGTCCGGAACTCAAAATTAGTCCCTCTCCTAGTTGGAAGTCATCAAAAAAAGGCGGAAATTTGACTAAGTGCCATCATTTTAGAGTACCAGGACTATAGTGGGGGAATTGGAGCCCTCTGGTGGACACTCGCTGCAAATGCACCCTGAATTAAAGACATTATTTCCAGTTCTTTTGGGGCCCTATTTTCAGGCGTAAATTTGACTAAGTGTCTAGGGGCATGTCCCTTTAAGAAGGCCGACCTGCTATGGTTCTCCACCTGGGTCTGGAACGCCAAATTAGTCCCTCTCCTCGCTGGAAGTCCAAAAAAAAGGCGTGAATTTGACTAAGTGCCTAGGAGGATGTCCCTTTAAGAAGGCCGACGTGCTATGGTTCTCCACCTGGGTCAGGAAAGCAAAATTGTCCCTCTCCTCGCTGGAAGTCCAAAAAAAAGGCGTGAATTTGACTAAGTGCCTAGGAGCATTTCCCTTTAAGAAGGCCGACGTGCTATGGTTCTCCACCCGGGTACGGAAAGCAAAATTAGTCCCTCTCCTCGCTGGAAGTCCAAAAAAAAGGCGTAAATTTGACTAAGTGCCTAGGAGGATGTCCCTTAAAGAAGGCCGACGTGCTATGGTTCTCCACCTGGGTCTGGAACGCCAAATTAGTCCCTCTCCTCGCTGGAAGTCCAAAAAAAAAGGCGGAAATTTGACTAAGTGTCTAGGAGCATTTCCCTTTAAGAAGGCCGACCTGCTATGGTTCTCCACCTGGGTACGGAACGCCAAATTAGTCCCTCTCCTAGCTGGAAGTCCAAAAAAAAGGCGTGAATTTGACTAAGTGCCTAGGAGCATTTCCCTTTAAGAAGGCCGACGTGCTATGGTTCTCCACCTGGGTCAGGAAAGCAAAATTGTCCCTCTCCTCGCTGGAAGTCCAAAAAAAAGGCGTAAATTTGACTAAGTGCCTAGGAGGATGTCCCTTAAAGAAGGCCGACGTGCTATGGTTCTCCACCTGGGTCTGGAACGCCAAATTAGTCCCTCTCCTCGCTGGAAGTCCAAAAAAAAGGCGGAAATTTGACTAAGTGCCTAGGAGGATGTCCCTTAAAGAAGGCCGACGTGATATGGTTCTCCACCTGGGTCAGGAAAGCAAAATTGTCCCTCTCCTCGCTGGAAGTCCAAAAAAAAGGCGTGAATTTGACTAAGTGCCTAGGAGCATTTCCCTTTAAGAAGGCCGACGTGCTATGGTTCTCCACCTGGGTCTGGAACGCCAAATTAGTCCCTCTCCTCGCTGGAAGTCCAAAAAAAAGGCGTGAATTTGACTAAGTGCCTAGGAGGATGTCCCTTTAAGAAGGCCGACGTGCTATGGTCCTCCACCTGGGTCAGGAACGCAAAATTGTCCCTCTCCTCGCTGGAAGTCCAAAAAAAAGGCGTGAATTTGACTAAGTGCCTAGGAGGATGTCCCTTTAAGAAGGCCGACGTGCTATGGTTCTCCACCTGGGTACGGAGCGCCAAATTAGTCCCTCTCCTCGCTGGAAGTCCAAAAAAAAGGCGTGAATTTGACTAAGTGCCTAGGAGGATGTCCCTTTAAGAAGGCCGACGTGCTATGGTTCTCCACCTGGGTACAGAACGCCAAATTAGTCCCTCTCCTCGCTGGAAGTCCAAAAAAAAGGCGTGAATTTGACTAAGTGTCTAGGGGCATGTCCCTTTAAGAAGGCCGACCTGCTATGGTTCTCCACCTGGGTCAGGAAAGCAAAATTGTCCCTCTCCTCGCTGGAAGTCCAAAAAAAAGGCGTGAATTTGACTAAGTGCCTAGGAGCATTTCCCTTTAAGAAGGCCGACGTGCTATGGTTCTCCACCTGGGTCAGGAAAGCAAAATTGTCCCTCTCCTCGCTGGAAGTCCAAAAAAAAGGCGTGAATTTGACTAAGTGCCTAGGAGCATTTCCCTTTAAGAAGGCCGACGTGCTATGGTTCTCCACCCGGGTACGGAAAGCAAAATTAGTCCCTCTCCTCGCTGGAAGTCCAAAAAAAAGGCGTAAATTTGACTAAGTGCCTAGGAGGATGTCCCTTTAAGAAGGCTGACCTGCTATGGTTCTCCACCCGGGTGCGGAAAGCAAAATTAGTCCCTCTCCTCGCTGGAAGTCCATAAAAAAGGCGTAAATTTGACTAAGTGCCTAGGAGGATGTCCCTTAAAGAAGGCCGACGTGCTATGGTTCTCCACCTGGGTCAGGAAAGCAAAATTGTCCCTCTCCTCGCTGGAAGTCCAAAAAAAAGGCGTGAATTTGACTAAGTGCCTAGGAGCATTTCCCTTTAAGAAGGCCGACGTGCTATGGTTCTCCATCCGGGTACGGAAAGCAAAATTAGTCCCTCTCCTCGCTGGAAGTCCAAAAAAAAGGCGTAAATTTGACTAAGTGTCTAGGGGCATGTCCCTTTAAGAAGGCCGACCTGCTATGGTTCTCCACCTGGGTCTGGAACGCCAAATTAGTCCCTCTCCTCGCTGGAAGTCCAAAAAAAAGGCGTAAATTTGACTAAGTGCCTAGGAGGATGTCCCTTTAAGAAGGCCGACCTGCTATGGTTCTCCACCCGGGTCTGGAACGCAAAATTGTCCCTCTCCTCGCTGGAAGTCCAAAAAAAAAGGCGGAAATTTGACTAAGTGCCTAGGAGGATGTCCCTTTAAGAAGGCCGACCTGCTATGGTTCTCCACCCGGGTCCGGAACTCAAAATGAGTCCCTCTCCTAGTTGGAAGTCATCAAAAAAAGGCGGAAATTTGACTAAGTGCCATCATTTTAGAGTACCAGGACTATAGCTGGGGAATTGGAGCCCTCTGGTGGACACTCGCTGCAAATGCACCCTGAATTAAACACATTATTTCCAGTTCTTTTGGGGCCCTATTTTCAGACGTTGTGGAGCCCTCCAGTGGACTCCCGCCTCCAATGCACCCCCCAAATTAAAGACATCACCCCCCAAACTAAAGACATTATTTCCAGTTCTTTTGGGGGCCTATTTTCAGCCGGTTTGGCGTATTTCCTTGACGCCGGGGAGTCCTACAGGTGTTCCCGGGGAATGAGGGGCCTTTTGTGGGCCAGAAAGAGTGGGGAACACTTGGAGCCCCTATTTTCAGACAGTTTGGCTTATTTCGGTGACGCCGGGGCGTCCATCAGGTCTTCCCGGGGAATGAGAGGCCTTTTGTGGCCATATGTCAACAAAAGAGTGGGGAAATGGAGCCCTCCGGTGGACTCCCGCTGCAAATGCACCCCCCAAATTAAAGACATTAATTCCAGGCCTTTTGGGGCCCTATATTCAGACGGTGTGTAGCCCTCCAGTGGACTCCCGCCTCCAATGCACCCCCCAAATTAAAGACATCACCCCCCAAATTAAAGGCATCATTTCCAGTTCTTTTGGGGCCCTATTTTCAGACAGTTTGGCGTATCTCCTTGACGCCGGGGAGTCCTACAGGTGTTCCCGGGGAATGAGAGGCCTTTTGTGGGCCAGAAAGAGTGGGGAACCCTTGGAGCCCCTATTTTCAGACAGTTTGGCTTATTTCGGTGACGCCGGGGGGGTCCTTCAGGTCTCCCCGGGGAATGAGAGGCCTTTTGGGGCCATACATAGGTCAACAAAAGAGTGGGGAATTGGAGCCCTCCGGTGGACTCCCGCTGCAAATGCACCCCCCAAATTAAATACATTAATTCCAGGCCTTTTGGGGCCCTATATTCAGACGGTGTGGAGCCCTCCAGTGGACTCCCGCCTCCAATGCACCCCCATAATTATAGACATCACCCCCCAAATTAAACACATTATTTCCAGTTCTTTTGGGCCCCTATTTTCAGACGGTTTGGCGTATTTCCTTGACGCCGGGGAGTCCTACAGGTGTTCCCGGGGAATGAGAGGCCTTTTGTGGGCCAGAAAGAGTGGGGAACACTTGGAGCCCCTATTTTCAGACAGTTTGCCGTATTTCGCACAGGGGAAGTGGGGTAGAAAAGTGGAGAGTGTCTGGGGAAAAGTCCACAAAATGATCAAAAATCACACCCAGGTACGAGTGCCACAAGTCCCGCCGCGTCCCACCCGAGTCCGAGGTGCCCCCCACATGCCCAAAACGCACCCAGCAAAGGCGCACTGTGATTGGGAAGAAAAGTTGGAAAAGTGGGCAAAAGTCCGGAAAAATGACCAAAAACCACACCCAGGTTAGAGCCCCACACGTCCTGCAGTCGCACCCGAGTCCTGGGATGCCCAACATGTCCAAAAAAATCAAAAAAAGCCCAAAAAATCAAAAAAAATCCCCGGGCCGTATCTTGGACGCCGGCGTACCGCGTTCGGCCCTCGTGCCGTAGTTTGGCGACCGATTGTAAAAATTTGCCGCGACCGGCTAGTTTTTTTCCTTGGAGTAAATAGAGAGTAGATCCAGCAGAAAATATGCACTATAAACAAAGAGAAGGAGTTTGGAGGGGGGCAAAAACGCCCTCTTGGAACTTTTGCAGCAGCACACATCAAACTAGCGGGGAGAAGGCATGCATAGCAAAAGGCCACGAAATGATCCAAAATCACACCCAGGTTCGAGTCCCACAAGTCCCGCCGCCAATTTGATCCAAAATCACACCCAGGTTCGAGTCCCACAAGTCCCGCCGCGTTCCACCAGGGTTCCGGGGTGCCTACAATGTCCACAACGCACCCAGCAAAGGCGCACTGTGATTGGGAAGAAAAGTGGGCAAAAGTCCCGAATTTGGTCCAAAATCACACCCAGGTTCGAGTCCCACAAGTCCCGCCGCGTTCCACCAGGGTTCCGGGGTGCCTACAATGTCCACAACGCACCCAGCAAAGGCGCACTGTGATTGGGAAGAAAAGTTGGGAAAGTGGGCAAAAGTCCCGAATTTGGTCCAAAATCACACCCAGGTTCGAGTCCCGCAAGTCCCGCCGCGTTCCATCAGAGTGCCGGGGTGCCTGACATGTCCACGACGCACCCAGCAAAGGCGCACTGTGATTGGGAAGAAAAGTTGGGAAAGTGGGCAAAAGTCCCGAATTTGGTCCAAAATCACACCCAGGTTCGAGTCCCACAAGTCCCGCCGCGTTCCACCAGGGTTCCGGGGTGCCTGACATGTCCACGACGCACCCAGCAAAGGCGCACTGTGATTGGGAAGAAAAGTTGGGAAAGTGGGCAAAAGTCCCGAATTTGGTCCAAAATCACACCCAGGTTCGAGTCCCACAAGTCCCGCCGCGTTCCACCAGGGTTCCGGGGTGCCTGACATGTCCACGACGCACCCAGCAAAGGCGCACTGTGATTGGGAAGAAAAGTTGGGAAAGTGGGCAAAAGTCCCGAATTTGGTCCAAAATCACACCCAGGTTCGAGTCCCACAAGTCCCGCCGCGTTCCACCAGGGTTCCGGGGTGCCTACAATGTCCACAACTTACCCAGCAAAGGCGCACTGTGATTGGGAAGAAAAGTTGGGAAAGTGGGCAAAAGTCCCGAATTTGGTCCAAAATCACACCCAGGTTCGAGTCCCACAAGTCCCGCCGCGTTCCACCAGTGTCTCGGGGTGCCTACAATGTCCACAACGCACCCAGCAAAGGCGCACTGTGATTGGGAAGAAAAGTGGGCAAAAGTCCCGAATTTGGTCCAAAATCACACCCAGGTTCGAGTCCCACAAGTCCCGCCGCGTTCCACCAGTGTCTCGGGGTGCCTACAATGTCCACGACGCACCCAGCAAAGGCGCACTGTGATTGGGAAGAAAAGTTGGGAAAGTGGGCAAAAGTCCCGAATTTGGTCCAAAATCACACCCAGGTTCGAGTCCCACAAGTCCCGCCGCGTTCCACCAGGGTTCCGGGGTGCCTACAATGTCCACAACGCACCCAGCAAAGGCGCACTGTGATTGGGAAGAAAAGTTGGGAAAGTGGGCAAAAGTCCCGAATTTGGACCAAAATCACACCCAGGTTCGAGTCCCACAAGTCCCGCCGCGTTCCACCAGGGTTCCGGGGTGCCTACAATGTCCACAACGCACCCAGCAAAGGCGCACTGTGATTGGGAAGAAAAGTTGGGAAAGTGGGCAAAAGTCCCGAATTTGGTCCAAAATCACACCCAGGTTCGAGTCCCACAAGTCCCGCCGCGTTCCACCAGGGTTCCGGGGTGCCTACAATGTCCACAACGCACCCAGCAAAGGCGCACTGTGATTGGGAAGAAAAGTTGGGAAAGTGGGCAAAAGTCCCGAATTTGGTCCAAAATCACACCCAGGTTCGAGTCCCACAAGTCCCGCCGCGTTCCACCAGTGTCTCGGGGTGCCTACAATGTCCACAACGCACCCAGCAAAGGCGCACTGTGATTGGGAAGAAAAGTTGGGAAAGTGGGCAAAAGTCCCGAATTTGGTCCAAAATCACACCCAGGTTCGAGTCCCACAAGTCCCGCCGCGTTCCACCAGTGTCTCGGGGTGCCTACAATGTCCACAACGCACCCAGCAAAGGCGCACTGTGATTGGGAAGAAAAGTTGGGAAAGTGGGCAAAAGTCCCGAATTTGGTCCAAAATCACACCCAGGTTCGAGTCCCACAAGTCCCGCCGCGTTCCACCAGGGTTCCGGGGTGCCTACAATGTCCACAACGCACCCAGCAAAGGCGCACTGTGATTGGGAAGAAAAGTTGGGAAAGTGGGCAAAAGTCCCGAATTTGGTCCAAAATCACACCCAGGTTCGAGTCCCACAAGTCCCGCCGCGTTCCACCAGGGTTCCGGGGTGCCTACAATGTCCACGACGCACCCAGCAAAGGCGCACTGTGATTGGGAAGAAAAGTTGGGAAAGTGGGCAAAAGTCCCGAATTTGGTCCAAAATCACACCCAGGTTCGAGTCCCACAAGTCCCGCCGCGTTCCACCAGGGTTCCGGGGTGCCTACAATGTCCACGACGCACCCAGTAAAGGCGCACTGTGATTGGGAAGAAAAGTTGGGAAAGTGGGCAAAAGTCCCGAATTTGGTCCAAAATCACACCCAGGTTCGAGTCCCACAAGTCCCGCCGCGTTCCACCAGGGTTCCGGGGTGCCTACAATGTCCACGACGCACCCAGCAAAGGCGCACTGTGATTGGGAAGAAAAGTTGGGAAAGTGGGCAAAAGTCCCGAATTTGGTCCAAAATCACACCCAGGTTCGAGTCCCACAAGTCCCGCCGCGTTCCACCAGGGTTCCGGGGTGCCTACAATGTCCACGACGCACCCAGCAAAGGCGCACTGTGATTGGGAAGAAAAGTTGGGAAAGTGGGCAAAAGTCCCGAATTTGGTCCAAAATCACACCCAGGTTCGAGTCCCACAAGTCCCGCCGCGTTCCACCAGGGTTCCGGGGTGCCTACAATGTCCACGACGCACCCAGTAAAGGCGCACTGTGATTGGGAAGAAAAGTTGGGAAAGTGGGCAAAAGTCCCGAATTTGGTCCAAAATCACACCCAGGTTCGAGTCCCACAAGTCCCGCCGCGTTCCACCAGGGTTCCGGGGTGCCTACAATGTCCACGACGCACCCAGCAAAGGCGCACTGTGATTGGGAAGAAAAGTTGGGAAAGTGGGCAAAAGTCCCGAATTTGGTCCAAAATCACACCCAGGTTCGAGTCCCACAAGTCCCGCCGCGTTCCACCAGGGTTCCGGGGTGCCTACAATGTCCACGACGCACCCAGCAAAGGCGCACTGTGATTGGGAAGAAAAGTTGGGAAAGTGGGCAAAAGTCCCGAATTTGGTCCAAAGTCACACCCAGGTTCGAGTCCCACAAGTCCCGCCGCGTTCCACCAGGGTTCCGGGGTGCCTACAATGTCCACAACTTACCCAGCAAAGGCGCACTGTGATTGGGAAGAAAAGTTGGGAAAGTGGGCAAAAGTCCCGAATTTGGTCCAAAGTCACACCCAGGTTCGAGTCCCACAAGTCCCGCCGCGTTCCACCAGGGTTCCGGGGTGCCTACAATGTCCACGACTTACCCAGCAAAGGCGCACTGTGATTGGGAAGAAAAGTTGGGAAAGTGGGCAAAAGTCCCGAATTTGGTCCAAAATCACACCCAGGTTCGAGTCCCACAAGTCCCGCCGCGTTCCACCAGTGTCTCGGGGTGCCTACAATGTCCACAACGCACCCAGCAAAGGCGCACTGTGATTGGGAAGAAAAGTTGGGAAAGTGGGCAAAAGTCCCGAATTTGGTCCAAAATCACACCCAGGTTCGAGTCCCACAAGTCCCGCCGCGTTCCACCAGTGTCTCGGGGTGCCTACAATGTCCACAACGCACCCAGCAAAGGCGCACTGTGATTGGGAAGAAAAGTTGGGAAAGTGGGCAAAAGTCCCGAATTTGGTCCAAAATCACACCCAGGTTCGAGTCCCACAAGGCCCGCCGCGTTCCACCAGGGTTCCGGGGTGCCTACAATGTCCACGACTTACCCAGCAAAGGCGCACTGTGATTGGGAAGAAAAGTTGGGAAAGTGGGCAAAAGTCCCGAATTTGGTCCAAAATCACACCCAGGTTCGAGTCCCACAAGTCCCGCCGCGTTCCACCAGTGTCTCGGGGTGCCTACAATGTCCACAACTTACCCAGCAAAGGCGCACTGTGATTGGGAAGAAAAGTTGGGAAAGTGGGCAAAAGTCCCGAATTTGGTCCAAAATCACACCCAGGTTCGAGTCCCACAAGTCCCGCCGCGTTCCACCAGTGTCTCGGGGTGCCTACAATGTCCTCAACTTACCCAGCAAAGGCGCACTGTGAATGGGAAGAAAAGTTGGGAAAGTGGGCAAAAGTCCCGAATTTGGTCCAAAATCACACCCAGGTTCGAGTCCCACAAGTCCCGCCGCGTTCCACCAGGGTTCCGGGGGTGCCTGGCATGTCCACAACTTACCCAGCAAAGGTGCACTGTGATTGGGAAGAAAAGTTGGGAAAGTGGGCAAAAGTCCCGAATTTGGTCCAAAATCACACCCAGGTTCGAGTCCCACAAGTCCCGCCGCGTTCCACCAGTGTCTCGGGGTGCCTACAATGTCCTCAACTTACCCAGCAAAGGCGCACTGTGAATGGGAAGAAAAGTTGGGAAAGTGGGCAAAAGTCCCGAATTTGGTCCAAAATCACACCCAGGTTCGAGTCCCACAAGTCCCGCCGCGTTCCACCAGGGTTCCGGGGGTGCCTGGCATGTCCACAACTTACCCAGCAAAGGTGCACTGTGATTGGGAAGAAAAGTTGGGAAAGTGGGCAAAAGTCCCGAATTTGGTCCAAAATCACACCCAGGTTCGAGTCCCACAAGTCCCGCCGCGTTCCACCAGTGTCTCGGGGTGCCTACAATGTCCTCAACTTACCCAGCAAAGGCGCACTGTGAATGGGAAGAAAAGTTGGGAAAGTGGGCAAAAGTCCCGAATTTGGTCCAAAATCACACCCAGGTTCGAGTCCCACAAGTCCCGCCGCGTTCCACCAGGGTTCCGGGGGTGCCTGGCATGTCCACAACTTACCCAGCAAAGGTGCACTGTGATTGGGAAGAAAAGTTGGGAAAGTGGGCAAAAGTCCCGAATTTGGTCCAAAATCACACCCAGGTTCGAGTCCCACAAGTCCCGCCGCGTTCCACCAGGGTTCCGGGGTGCCTACAATGTCCACAACGCACCCAGCAAAGGCGCACTGTGAGTGGGCAAGAAAAGTTGGGAAAGTGGGCAAAAGTCCCGAATTTGGTCCAAAATCACACCCAGGTTCGAGTCCCACAAGTCCCGCCGCGTTCCACCAGGGTTCCGGGGTGCCTACAATGTCCACAACGCACCCAGCAAAGGCGCACTGTGATTGGGAAGAAAAGTTGGGAAAGTGGGCAAAAGTCCCGAATTTGGTCCAAAATCACACCCAGGTTCGAGTCCCACAAGTCCCGCCGCGTTCCACCAGGGTTCCGGGGTGCCTACAATGTCCACAATTCACCCAGCAAAGGCGCACTGTGATTGGGAAGAAAAGTTGGGAAAGTGGGCAAAAGTCCCGAATTTGGTCCAAAATCACACCCAGGTTCGAGTCCCACAAGTCCCGCCGCGTTCCACCAGGGTTCCGGGGTGCCTGACATGTCCACGACGCACCCAGCAAAGGCGCACTGTGATTGGGAAGAAAAGTTGGGAAAGTGGGCAAAAGTCCCGAATTTGGTCCAAAATCACACCCAGGTTCGAGTCCCACAAGTCCCGCCGCGTTCCACCAGGGTTCCGGGGTGCCTACAATGTCCACGACGCACCCAGCAAAGGCGCACTGTGATTGGGAAGAAAAGTTGGGAAAGTGGGCAAAAGTCCCGAATTTGGTCCAAAATCACACCCAGGTTCGAGTCCCACAAGTCCCGCCGCGTTCCACCAGGGTTCCGGGGTGCCTGACATGTCCACGACGCACCCAGCAAAGGCGCACTGTGATTGGGAAGAAAAGTTGGGAAAGTGGGCAAAAGTCCCGAATTTGGTCCAAAATCACACCCAGGTTCGAGTCCCACAAGTCCCGCCGCGTTCCACCAGTGTCTCGGGGTGCCTACAATGTCCACAACTTACCCAGCAAAGGCGCACTGTGATTGGGAAGAAAAGTTGGGAAAGTGGGCAAAAGTCCCGAATTTGGTCCAAAATCACACCCAGGTTCGAGTCCCACAAGTCCCGCCGCGTTCCACCAGGGTTCCGGGGTGCCTACAATGTCCACGACGCACCCAGCAAAGGCGCACTGTGATTGGGAAGAAAAGTTGGGAAAGTGGGCAAAAGTCCCGAATTTGATCCAAAATTATGCCCGGGTTGGAGTACCACGAGTCCGGCCGCGTTCCACCGGTGTCCCGGGGGTGCCTGGCATGTCCACAACTTACCCAGCAAAGGCGCACTGTGATTGGGAAGAAAAGTTGGGAAAGTGGGCAAAAGTCCCGAATTTGATCCAAAATTATGCCCGGGTTGGAGTACCACGAGTCCGGCCGCGTTCCACCGGTGTCCCGGGGGTGCCTGGCATGTCCACAACGCACCCAGCAAAGGCGCACTGTGATTGGGAAGAAAAGTTGGGAAAGTGGGCAAAAGTCCCGAATTTGATCCAAAATTATGCCCGGGTTGGAGTACCACGAGTCCGGCCGCGTTCCACCGGTGTCCCGGGGGTGCCTGCCATGTCCACAACTTACCCAGCAAAGGCGCACTGTGATTGGGAAGAAAAGTTGGGAAAGTGGGCAAAAGTCCCGAATTTGATCCAAAATTATGCCCGGGTTGGAGTACCACGAGTCCGGCCGCGTTCCACCGGTGTCCCGGGGGTGCCTGCCATGTCCACAACTTACCCAGCAAAGGCGCACTGTGATTCAGAAGAAAAGTTGGGAAAGTGGGCAAAAGTCCCGAATTTGATCCAAAATTATGCCCGGGTTGGAGTACCACGAGTCCGGCCGCGTTCCACCGGTGTCCCGGGGGTGCCTGGCATGTCCACAACTTACCCAGCAAAGGCGCACTGTGATTGGGAAGAAAAGTTGGGAAAGTGGGCAAAAGTCCCGAATTTGATCCAAAATTATGCCCGGGTTGGAGTACCACGAGTCCGGCCGCGTTCCACCGGTGTCCCGGGGGTGCCTGCCATGTCCACAACTTACCCAGCAAAGGCGCACTGTGATTCAGAAGAAAAGTTGGGAAAGTGGGGAAAAAAAGGACCGGGAAATATCCAAAATTATGCCCGGGTTGGAGTACCACGAGTCCGGCCGCGTTCCACCGGTGTCCCGGGGGTGCCTGGCACGTCCACAACTTACCCAGCAAAGGCGCACTGTCAGTGGGGAAGACCAAACATGTCTCGGATTTTTTCCAAGTACCTTAACGAGAGAGGCTAAAAAGCACCTGTTTTTACCTTCTCTCGTTGTTGTACTTAGAAAAAAAACGAGAAAAAAAAAAATCTGGGTTTTTTTCTAAGTACCTTAACGAGAGAGGCTAAAAAAAACCATTTTTTACCTTCTCTCGTTGTTGTACTTAGAAAAAAAACGAGAAAAAAATTTTTCCCCATTCATTTCAATGGGAGTTCATTTTTTTTTTGGGATTTTTTCTAAGTACCTTAACGAGAGAGGCTTAATTTTTCACCTACTTTTTACCTTCTCTCGATTTTTCGTTTTTTACCTGGTCGACCAAAACACCTCCATCTCGTTACTATGTGCACCATGTCTGACAGGCTGAAATCACAGGGAACGCGTCCGAGTCAAAGTGAGCTATTTTCGGACACAAATATGGTGTTTTTCCCCTCTATCCTCTGGTTCTTTTTTCAAACTGATCTTCCAGCATCTGAGCGACAGGGGCTCATGCAGACACCTGTGTCCGCCCGAG